>NC_046666.1:84329437-84341380 GCF_010883055.1 Belonocnema kinseyi | reverse complement strand
AAAAACTCGGTCGGCTTACGCGAAAATAATGCCAAATTCTGCTGGGAAGTTGTCACACGAATTCGTTTTTGGCCCACTGTGAGCAAACGCGGCACCCATCGCCCGCAGAGCTTCTTCATGCTCAAAACGGAATGCACGATATTGCCCACACGTTCCAATGACATGCCTACAGCATTAGCTACCTCTCTCAATTTCACTTTGGGATCATGCGACATCATATCATGGATTTTTTCGACATTTTCTGGTGTAGTGACCTCTTTTGGGCGCCCAGATCGTTTAGCATCAACTGTGCTCGTACGGCCACAACGAAACTCGGTAAACCACTTATGAATCTTTCCAATCGACGGTGCAGAGTCCGGGTAATACTTATCCAGCTTGGCCTTGGTCTCGGATATCATTTTCTTACGAAGATAGTAGTGTTTGATCAAAACTCGAAACTCAGATTTTTCCATATTAAAAAAAACTGGGAGGTTAGTCACTCCTCAGTGCTGTAACTTGTAAATGCGTAAACATAAATGAATGAAGTTTTGACAGGCGTCATTTGAACTATCAAGCTCGACGAAAATGGTTCACATTAGTGAATACTAATGCCATCTCTTAGAATTTTCAGGTCCTTATCAGACTGCTTAGTATGTATTAATGCCTTTAAGGGAAAATTTTGATTATGTCATTGTTTCTTGAAAACTAATCGTCTTTTGTGAAGAATTAATTTTATGGGTAAAAAATTAATCTGTTTTTTATTATTTTTAACACAGACATGCAAATTCGATTTTTATTGTCTTATATGGAAAAGAAACCGTCGTGCATAATTGACCATAAAAGAAAAATTTATCGCTGAGCGATTCTGTTAAATAATTTATAGAACCCGCTTGACTTTAAGTGAATTCTATCTTATTCTCAATACTTTTTATAATACTTTTCTTAGATTGAAAATTAATTTAGTTGAAAACAATTTACATCTATATAAAGTTTCTTA
This sequence comes from Belonocnema kinseyi, assembly GCF_010883055.1. Lineage (NCBI taxonomy): Eukaryota > Metazoa > Arthropoda > Insecta > Hymenoptera > Cynipidae > Belonocnema > Belonocnema kinseyi. The sequence continues at coordinate 84,340,404 of NC_046666.1, read as the reverse complement.
CAATTTATAATAATAAATTTCGTACAAACAAATCATCTGAAAATTAACAAAAAAGGAATAAAATAATAAGAAATTTAATGTAATTGCATATACGTCACTGAAAAAATCATTTGTAAACAACTTTTTCGATTGAAAATGGTTTCATTAAATAAAAAATTTAGGACAAAACTTTTTTCATTACATTGGTATTGTTTTCTCAGCAATTGAACTCCTTTAAAATGAAATAATGTTATAAGATTACTGCAAGATTTATCAATAGTTCTTAATAAAATTAAACAAAATTCAAATTTAAAAATAAGTGATTTTAATTTTTTATTAGTTCAGAACTAAGATATTAATAAAAAAATACTGCTTCCAATTGTAAAACTGCGTACTTACAAGATATTGTGTACTTTTCATAGATTTAATAAAATTCTCTGATGTAGGCCACCATTGTGTCTACTGTTTGGTGTCAAATTCATCTGTTTTAGTTAAAATTTGAAATAATCTGTAGAAAATTTCATTTTTTTGGATTGAACATTAACTTTTATAAACTAAAAACTGCATTACTCTATTTTTGTATAAAATTTGATATTTTTTATTGAACCTTGATCTTTTTTAGTTAAAAGTGGAATTATTTGTTTGACAATTTACGTACTTTGTTGAAAATTTGTGTGTTTTGTTAGAAATATAAAACTACTTACTTGAAAATTCATCTTTTTAATTGAGAATTCAACTATTTTTTTGAAAGTTCCTTTAAAGTTAGTCCCAAATTAATTTATGTAAGATAAAAATGCATTATATCATTTTTGGTAGAGATTTGATATTTAAGGTTAAAAATTGATCTTTTGTAGTTGAAAATTCAAGCCTTTAATTTGAAAATATTTTTAATTAAAAATTTATCTTTTTTAGTTGAAAACTCCACTATTTGTTTAAAAACTGATCTTTTTGATAAGGGTTCAACTATTTTCTTAAAAATTGATTAAAAATTCAACTGCACAATTTCAGGACGAAAAATTATATTTTTAATTAAAAATTAAGTTTTTCATTTGAAAATTCGTTTTTCTGGTAGAAAATTATTTTTCTTTGTTAAAATATTATCTTTTTTATTTAGGATTGAACTATTTTCTTGATTTTTTTGTTTGTTAAACATTAATGTCTAAGGAAAATTTTAATTATATCATTGTTGGTTGAAAACTAATTGTTTTATTTTGTAGAGAAGTAATGCTTTGCGTAAAAAATTAATCTGCTTTTTATTATTCTTAGCATAGATGTCCAAATTCGATTATTTTGTCTTAGATTGGAAAAAATATCTTGCAGAATTTACTATAAAACAATTTTAATCGCTGAGAGATTCTGCTAAATAATGTGTAGAACCTGCCTGATTTTAAATGAATTGTATTTTATTTTAAATACTTTTGATAATATTGTTCTTACATTGAAAATTCTATTATTTGTTTAAAACAATTTTTTGAATAGAAAATTAATCTTTGTGTTTGAAATATCATCTTTTTTGTTAAAACTTTTACTATTTGGTGTCAAGTTCATCTCTTTTAATTAAAATTTGAAATAATCTGTAAAAAATGTCATTTTTTTGATCGAATATTAACTTTTATAAACTACAAACTGAATGATTCTATTTTTGTTTAAAATTTGATATTTTTTGTTGAAACTTAATCTTTTTAGTTAAAAATTATTTTATCGGTAAAAAATTAATATGTTTTTTATTATTCTTAACATAGATGCCCAAATTCGACTTTTTTTGTCTCAGATCGGAAAAAAACGTCTTGCGTAATTTACTATAAAAGAATTTTAATCGCTGAGAGATTCTGTTAAATAATATGTAGAACCTACCTGGTTATAAGTAAATTCCATTTTATTTTAAATTCTTTTTATAATATTGTTCTTGAATTGAAAATTAATTTAGTTGATAATTCTATTATTTTTTTTTTATAGAAAAGTTTCTTTAATTAAAAATTAATCGTTGTGATTAAAAATGTACCTTTTTTGTCAAAAATTTTACTATTTTGTTTTTGTTTTGGTTAAAATTTTAAATAACTTGTAGAAAATTTCATTTTTTTATTGAATATTAAGTTTTATATACTAAAAACTGAATTATTCTATTTTTGTTTAAAATTTAATATTTTTTATTGAAACTTGATTTTTTTCAGCTAAAAATGGAATTATTTGTTTGAAAATTCCCGTATTTTGTTGCAAATTTGTGTTTTTTGTTAGAAATATAAATATGAAGACACGATACATCCATAAACCTGAACATAATTCATTTAATCCCACATTTCTTAAACCATATATTGTTTAAAAGCACATAAAACATTGGAAGCCTATACATTTTATACATCTGTTTTGTTGTGAAGGTCAAGTGCAAGAAGTTTAATGGTACTTTTCTGATATTAAGTAAAGTTAGTGTAACATTGGTGTATTTTTAGTGATAAGTTAATGTTTTAGTTATTATTTTCATTCAATATAAGCATTAAGCATTATTCCTGTGATGCATGTAATTTGTTATAAAATTTCATTGCTGATCAAAAATGCGGTAGCAACTTATTGAGATTTTGAAGTTAATATTACATTTTGCAATTCAAGAGCGAACTGCTCGCAGTAAATAAATTCATCAAAAAGACGTAAGATAAAAACATAAAAAGCTATTTTTTATTTTAATCCTGATTAAAATAGTTTCTGTTTTTTCACCAAACATTTTATAAATTTGTGTGTAATTTGTAAGAAAGATTTCAGTAAAAGCTTAACTTTCTTAAAGTTTTTGTAGTACATTTTCGTAACCTTTCATAGCAAAAAATAATATTTCTTAGATTTTTGCAGATATATACGGAAGATTTATATTAAAGTGGCCAAAACTATCTAATTCTGCGACCAGCAGTTTGCTTTTGTATTCTAAAATTAATTCCTAACCGCAAAATTTCAAAAGTTGTTATCGCATTTTCCACCAGCAATGGACTTTAATAACAAATTCCATGCTTCATAGAAATATTACTTAATGTTAAAGTTTCTATTAATAACAAATAATAGATTAAACATTAACTTATAATTAAAAACATGCTAACCCTACCGATAGAAATCTCAGAGTGTATGCTAAAGATTCTCAAGGCTCTGAGAAGCTCGGAGAAATTCTCCGCAGGCATGCAGGTAGATATATTCAATGGTGCAGATAGCTCGTTAAAATGTTTTGAAGGCTTTAAAATGTTCTTTCCGACCTTGAACTTAAAATGCGATCATAAATAAAAAGCAGAGATGCTCAAATTAAAATTATAATTCGATCATAAATAACAAGCTGATGCCGTGTATTGCGATTATTATTCCCAAGAGTGATCCAAAAATATTTGCGCATGCTTGAACTGTGTGGCGCTCATTGGCTCTAGTGCGCGTACGTATTTAAAAATCAAGTACAGACGCGCACCGTAGCCAATGAACGTCACTCAAATCCAAGCAAGCGCAGATCAAGCCAGCTCCGTTGGGATCATTTAACTTCCAAGAAAACGCTCGTAACGTTCCATTACTGTGTAGCTCACGGTGACTCACAAGTGTCCCTTTCGCACGCGTGTAGCTACCAAAGAACGAGCAATCGTGACAATTTTTTCCAATATTTTCCAACTCTGTATAACCCCTTCATAACTCGTGTCTCACGCATATACTATGACAATGAAAATCGAGTAGTGTGACAAACGAAATCAACAATATCGCTTAGAGATTTCATATTAAGGATTCCGCAATGAAACGAACCTTATTCATAAAAAATTGCCGAAATGTTAATTAATTTATGAAAATTGTTGAGACAATTAACAGTTATTGTCACTATTAAAAATATCACAACAAATAATTTGTTGGTAAAAAAATTCGATGAAATTCCATACAAAAAAGCCCATTCATGAAAAATAGTCCAAATGTGCACTTGTTTATAAAAATAGTTTAGATAATTGCTAAACAGCAGATATTTTGATGTAATTGTAATTAAGCAATAACACCTGTCATATTTATAGTAAATCTATGAATTTTGAATAGAAAATCATTTTGAATCACGAAAAAATGACAGAGTAACTCAGTGGGAATGCATCATTAACAATGTATGCAGCAGCCGTTATAGGCTGCGTAGCCCTTTCTCAGTCTAGTCTTGAGATAACCTACAGCTAACTTTCAAATTACATATACCTGACCATGAGACGTTTAACAAGCCTCTGATTTAAAATCAGCTACTGCAAAAACCGACATCTACTGGTTAAAATTCAGTACTAAGTAATTTTTTTAGTTTAATCTTGAGATCTTCCTGACATAACCTTCAAACGATCTCTAGATGACCTTATGGGATGGCAAGATCGAGCATCTGATTTGGAATCAGTGATCCCAAAAATCGATATATACAGTGATTAAAATTCAGTGCGCGGCATTTTTTCAGCTTAAGCCTGAAGTAATATTGAATGGTCCTTAAAATGATCTCTAATTGACATAAAGTGGTTAAACAAACCCCGAATTCGTATTCAGAAACGGCAAAAAAATATGCACTGTAGTCTCGCTATAGAAGCCGTTTCGGTGGTACCCTTTTTCTCCTTCGTACAATTTCGGGACTCGCCAAATCATAAACAATCAGGGCCGTGTGAATCATTTCTCTTGGAGTTCCATCTTAAAAAATACATATATATTTTTTTTTTGTATTTTTGCCATTTGGATTTTGTAATGTCCGAATAAGCGCGACAATGTTTGTGCTAATAAATCAAAATTTATAAAAGTATTGATTTGTATGTATGTACGTACATATATCAGGGTGGCCTTTTAAATTGAAGGAAAAAATTCCCGGTCATTTCTCGTGTCTTTCTCGGTTCTCTAACATTTTTCACGGTCAACAAAATAAAAAATTCAAACTCTAAGGCTAAGCATTTTTCCACTTAAAGTAATAAAAAACGAACTAAAAACGAAAGCAGTCGAATTGGAACTTTTAAATTTTAAACTTTTTGAATTAACGTTTTAAAATTTTTATTATCATAAAACTTTGTATTCAAATGCCTAATCATTTTTACGTATAAAATGGAAAGCAGTGACTCTTTTCAATTAAACAAGTTTAAATGAAATGCGAATAGAATGCAAATTTAGAATTCGAACTTTTAAAAATTATACAGTTCAAAGATTCACATTCAATTTCAAATATATAAATCTACGTTGCCACTTTCAATGCTCTGAATTAAAAAATCAATCGATGAACTTGAACATTTTCACAATTTTATAATTTCCTGCAATTGAAAGCTGGAAAAAATTGAAAATTAAAAAATTTAATTTTCTTTTAACTGAACACTTCGTAAATTAGAAGTTAACCCTCTACCGCCCTTAAAACTTTCTTTTTTTTGAATTTTGAGATATTTAGGCATATTATTCCTATGGCCGAGTGTATACAAAACTAAAATTCTAGCTCATTACCGTCATGACTTTCATGAAAATCCTTGCGTTAAAAATTGCTGTTCGTCTCAAAGTCATATTTAAAAAAACTCAAGTCTTCCAAAAGTTACATATATGTCACTATGGGCGGTAGAGGGTTAAACTATTTTCATTACAAATAGTCTTCAAATAGTCTGCATTTTTAAATTCTTCAAATTGAAAATTTCAGCTTAAAAATAAAAATCCAAAATAAAAAAATTTTTAATTAAAAGATTTTCGATTTACGCGTTATAAAGTAAAAGCTAAGAATTTCTCTACTTCAAGTAATAAAAAACGAACTAAAAATGAAAGCAGTCAAATTGCAACTCTTAAATTCTAAACTTTTTAAATTAACATTTCAAAATTTTTAAATTAAAAAAATATGTATTCAAATGCTCAATAATTTTCACGTATAAAAGGGAAAGTAGTAATACTTCCAATCAAACAAGTTTGAATGAAATGCGGATGAATTGCGTATTTAGTATTTGTAACTTTATTAATTATAGAGTTCAAAAATTCACATTCAACTACAAATATGTAAATCCACGTTTTCATTTTCAATGCTCTAAATTAAAGAATCATTGAATGAACTTTAAAATTTTCAAAATTTTATAATTTCCTGCAATTGAAAGCTGAAAAAGATTTGAAAATTAAATAATTAAATTTTCTTTTTGTTGAAAACTTCTTAAATTAGAAGTTAAACTATTTCCATTACAAATAGTCTTCAAATAGTCTGAATTTTTAAATTCTTCAAATTAAAAATTTCAGCATAAAAATAGAAATCCAAAATGAAAAAATTTGTACTTAAAAGATTTTTGAATTACGCATTCTAAAGTGAAGCCTAAGCATTTTTGCACTTCAAGTAATAAAAACCGAACTAAAAATTAAAGCAGTCAAATTGCAACTCTTAAATTTTAAATTTTTTAAATTAACCTTTCAAAATTTTTTAATTAAAAAACTATATATTCAAATGCTCAATAATTTTCACGTATATAAGGGAAAGTAGTGATACTTTACAATTAACCCGTTAACCGTAGGATTTTTTTGCACCACTTAACCCAAGCGAAATTCTAATTCTAAAACAAAATTAAAAGGGTAGAGTGTGTCTTTCAAAGCAAAAATGTTACAAGAAATTTTGATGGAACTTAAACCCTTAATTTTCAATATGAACTGATGCATTATTTTAGGTGTGAATGTAGGAGGTTTAGATGGAATAATACAGATTATTCTATGCGAAACCATTTATTCAGTAACAATAAATAATTTTTTTATTCAAATAATATAAAGTGAAATCATATGGTAAATGCACCTGTTATGGTTCGTGCTCCTATTATCGTCCTAACTCGATTGAAATGTAATAAATAATGAATTTTCATACTTTGACTCATAAGGAGTAATAAGTGCATTCTCATTACTCTCGCTGGTACAAAAAAAAGAGAAATAGTAAATTTGCGTTAAGTGTCATCTGTCGAAATACATACGTAAACCATAGGGGGAAGTCAAATCGACCCAAACTGCTATTTGACTGCACCCTACAGATGACTAAAAAATACAAGTGACTCGAAACTATGCGCGAGGCTTCTATTTTAGAGTACAATTTTTTAGATGGGGGTAAGGATCCGTGTTCTTGCTTGGTTCGCAAATGGCACCGATTTGAATTTTCGGCCTGGATCAAATGGACCCCCCCCCCCCCTACGGTTAGCGGGTTAAACAAGTTTTAATGAAATGAGGATCAAATGCGAATTTAGAATTTGTAACTTTTTTTAATTAGATTTCAAAGATTTAGAGTCAACTCCAAATATGTAAATACACGTTCTCATTTTCAATGCTATAAAATAAAGAATCAATCAATGAACTATAAAATTTTAAAAATGTTATAATTTCGTGCAGTTGTAAGCTGGAAAAATTGAAAATTAAAAATAAAATTTTCTTTTATCTGAACAGTTTGTAAATTAGAAGTTAAATTATTTTCATTTCAAATAGTCTTCAAGTAGTCTGTATTTTTAAATTCTTTAGATTAATAATCTCAGCTTCAAAATGAAAATCTAAAATGAAAAATTTGTTAATTAAAAGATTTTCCAATTACAAATTATCCTGCATTGTTGTGGAGTTCCTCCGCTTACCTAGCGGTGCCACAGTCCGCCCTCTTGGACCACATTGTCGTCTAAAACGGTAACTTTTCTTGCGGGACTACAGCGTATATCTATTGCTTTGAGTTTCTTTATCAGCTTTTTTTATTTCACCGTCGAATAATCTTGAAGCTTATCTGGTAAACGTTAACGGACCTCTGATTCGGAATCAGCGATCCCAACCGAGTAAAAATGCTTCGACTTAAGCTTGACTTGGATATGTCTTGAGTTCGTCTCTAAGATATCGATGTCTGGCTGCATCTCAAAACTAAGTCAAGACATAAGCTCTTGTCTTACCTTTATAGGAACGACAGGTAAAACGGCGTTTACTTGTCTCAAGTCGAGCTTTGCCTTGGCGGTCTCAATACGAGCCTTTTTCGGCTCATGAATAAGATTAAAATTGATGAATAAAAAATTTGTAATTATTAAATTAGTTATTTTTAATTAAACAATTCGGAATTTGTGGGTCTGAAAGAATATAACCTTTAAAAGTTTGCTTCAAACAAATAAAAAGTGTAACTTTCTAAAAGGAACTTCTAAGTCGTTGGAAGTATGTGAAAACAAACATTTTCAGTGTCACCGTCAAACATGAGAAACCCGATATTAATATTCAATTTGCTATTTTTAGTGTTGATGGCAATAAATAAGCTACTAAAATACTAGATTTCAAAATGGCGGATTCAAAGTGGCAGCCAAAAAAAAAATTTATTAATTTGTATGTAATATTTGTTTTAATATCGTGATATCGTTTTAATATTCGTTTTAAAAACCTATTTTCAACCATCCTTATTATTGTTATTTTAAAAATATCAATAGCGAGACTAATATGACGGATTAAAAATGTTGTATAATAAAAAGGCCAACGCCTACTCAGTCTTTATACTATTCTGTGACCATAAGATTTTTTAGCCAAGAACTATATAAACATGATATAGTTTTAAGGGTTTGAGGCATCGCTGATTTCAAATTCTCCATTATTTTTGCAGAATTAATTTGTTTAAAACTTTTCTTGAAACAAATTGCTTAAACAAACTCATTTTACAAAAAAAAGCATGTTTGGATTAGGCGTACTCAAAAACCCCTTAAATAGTTGATATGATATTTATATCTTCATCACCTTTGTTATGAACATAAACAGCTTTATCAAATTAAAAAGTAAATTATTTATTAATTTGTTTATTAAAAAACTTAACTGAAGACATAAAAGAATTATTCCGGATGTAACTTTTTCCATTCAATATGATTCTCGTATTAGTTATGCAAAAATTGTTAGCAACGTAATAATTTGTTTAAACAAATTGTTTAAAAAATTTAATTTACAAAAGTGATGGCAAATTTGAAATCAGCGATGGCTCAAACCCTTAAAACTATAGCTGGTTTATTTAATTCGTGGCTAAAAACTCTTATGGTCACAGAAGAGTTTAAAAAATTGAGTTGGCATTGGCATTGTACAACATTTTTTTATACCCCATATTGGAACTGCTATTGATATTTTTAAAATTATAATGAGTATTATTGAAAATAGGTTTTTAAAACGAACATTAAAACGATATTACAATAATAAAACAAACATTACACACAAATTAAAATATTTATGTCCCGGCCGCCATTTTGAATCCGCCATTCTGAAATTTAGAATTTTAGGAGTTTATTTATTGCCAGCAATACCACAAATATAAAATTGAATAATAATATCATGTTTCTTACTGTTTTTTTCGCCTTAAAAATGGGATACCTGAAGAACATGTAAAAAAATACGTTTTTTAAAAATATTTTGGTCCGCCAATTTGCAAAAAAAAAGTAATTCTGAAAAAATTTGAGATGAAAGTACACATTTTAAAGATCATTTGTGCCAAATTTGGTGAGAAACAACCCGTTTACGAGTTATTTATGTGGCCCGATTGACATGGAATTTCCGATATATATTTGTTATAAGGACAACCGCAGGATTTCGCAGCCAGCGAGAGCTTATCTGAACAATTGCACCCGCTTTCAATGAAATCGCGGTACAATTTCAGCTACAACCACGTCTCACGACCCTGAGATACGTGGTTACAGCCTGTAACGGAATTAATACGACGATCCACAAAAATTTTCGAGCAACCTCAGAACACGGAGTGATCCAATGACTACTACCTTCTGCATTTTTCCCGCAAGTGTTTTAGCATATTGCTGACACTCAGGGATGCTTTTCACGCTATTAACGAGTGAAAGCTTGGCACCTCCAAGAACGCCGATGATAAGGACGTTTAGTTTAACTGAATATTCCAGATGCAATCGTTGCAACTCCATTATAAGGTCTCTTTCTTTTCATTTTCCTTGACCTTGATGTTTTTGTCAGCTGGTGCCGAAAATTCGAAAACGAACATGTTTCGCTTCTCGAAGTCAAGAAGAGCCACGTCTGGACTTGAGTGTACAACAGAAACAATTGTCGAGAATATAAAATTCCAGTATATACGGCACATCCCATTCTCGACAATTGACTCGATTTCCCTAGGAGCATTTAGAGGAGCGATATTAAGTTTAATGCCATAAGAATGACAGAGATGGTAATAAAGCTTTCTTAGTGCCGCATTATGCTTTTGAATGTACGTCGTTCCCGCATGAGTTAGACAACTAGATAGTATGTGAGCTAAATGCTCGGGGTTTTCATGGCACGCCCTGCAGCTATCATCGGGAATGTCTTGGCTCAAAATGTGGCGACGGTATGTTAAGGTGGAAATGGCACCGTCTTGACATGCCAAAATGAAACCCTCCGTACCAGACCTAAATCCGGGCGATTTAAGGAAAGCAAACGTTAGCTCACACGATATTGACTGATCCTCCAGATTTCTGTGAAAGATACCATGCATCCTCTTATCGAGAAGCTGTTCACGAAAGTTTTTCTCTTGTGCTTTCTTAATCCGGCCTTTTAGGAGTGAGTACTCGAGATAAATAAGATTTGATGCATTTTGCTCACCCCTAATACTGAAGTAAAGTCTGAGTATTTCAGCAGCCTCCTTCGCTGCTTTGTACAGAAACGCTCCTTTGCGCACTTCTTCGTGATTCCTGGCCATTTTAGGAAGAGGCTCTCTTCCATTTGCGACTCTATGTGCCGTAACCAAAATAATCCTGTTGTGAAGACATTCAAAACTCAATATTCCGCGATGACCTTGACGGCGTGAGATGTACACTCGCGGAACAGAAGACTTAAGGTGCATGCTTTTGTTCATGTGCATGACCTTTCTTTTCCCGATATCAAGAGATCTGAGCTCGTTCTTCGTCCTTGGAACTACTCTAAATGAATAGAGCACTGTCGGGACGGCAAGCATCTCAGTTGCTCCGTAGAAGCAAGTACTCCCGAAATCATCAATAAAATCCACGATAGGGTGTTGAAGGATAGAAGATTAAAAGTGCGTGAGTTAGCTGAGGCCACAAGGATAT
>NC_046666.1:84327619-84329337 GCF_010883055.1 Belonocnema kinseyi | reverse complement strand
ATTTTGAGGAACTTCCGAAAACGCACTTTTCTGAAGGATTAAAAAAACTTGAAAAGAGATTGACCAAGTGTATAGAGCTCCAAGGAGATTATGTTGAAAAATTTAAAAAAATTTACCCAAAAAAAATTGTTTTTATACTTCATTCTAAGGACTCATTGAACTACCCTCGTACCTATTACAAGTAATCATTCCTGAAAACCTGGATTAAGAAAGCACGAGAGAAAAACTTCCGTGAACAGCTCCTCGACAAGAAGATACACGGCATCTCCCACAGAAATGTGGAGGATCAGTCAATGTCGTGTCAGCTAACTTTTGGTTTCCTTAAATCACCAGGATTGAAGTCTGGCACGGAGCTTTTCGTTTTTGCATGTCAAGACGGTGTCATTTACACCTTAACATAACGTCGGCACATTTCAAGCCAAATGCTCCTTAGGGAATTGAGTCAATTGTCGAGAATGAGAAGTGCCCTATATAACTGACATTTATATTCTCGATAATTGTTTCTGTTGCACACTCGAGGCCTGACATGTTTCTTCTTGACTTTGAGAAGCGAACCATGTTCGTTATCGAATTTTCGGCACCAGCTGACAAAAACATCATAGCCAAGGAGAATAAAAAGAAAGAGAGGTATAGAGGCCTTATACGGGAGTTGCAACGATTGTACCCGGAATATTCTGTTAAACTGATCGTCCTTATCATCGGCGCTCTTGGAGTTCACAAGCTTTCACTCGTTAATAGCCTGAAAAGCATCCCTGTCTGTCAACATTATGCTAAAACACTTGCGGGAAAAATGCAGAAGGCGGTAGTCCTTGGATCACTCCGTGTTCTCAGGGTGCACGAAACTTTTGTCGGATCGTCGTATTGATTCCTTTACAGACTGTAACCACTTATCTCACGGTCGTGAGACGTGGTTGTGGCTGAAATTTTACCGCGATTTCGCTGGTTGTTTGTTTTTACGTATTTCTAACGACTTAGGAGATCCTTCTAGAAACTTACCATTTTTATTTTTTTGCAGAAAATTTTTAAGGGTTATACTCGTTCACCCACTCTGTTTTGACAGGCAGTCAGACAACGATGTACTGGAGACGAACTCAACACATAACCAAGTTGAACGCAAGTCGAAGCATTTTTACTCGGAATGCCATCTTCGAGTCATCTTTTCTAAAGGTATTTGATTTGGAAAATTTTTCTTTTTTTCGAAATGATTAAAATTCGCTAATCTAAACGATTTTCAGTTAAGATGTCTTTAATTTTAAATAATTTTCAATTAAAATTTGTCCAATTTTGCAATGTTACAACTGAAAATGCTAGAATGTTGAAAGTTTGGAATTACAAATTATTCACAAAAGCGTGAACAAACAAAAGCGGAGCGGCCTATAATGAGTTAGTTCCCACCCAATGTCAGCCCCAAAATCTGAGCTATAGAAGAGATTCACTTTACTTTAATTATAATAATTTTAACCAATTTTTAAACTGAAAGTAATTATGTAATTATGTAATTATGTGGTGCGAGAAACACCCAGAGCTATCGCACTTTTCGCAGCAACGTCTGCGAAGCCATGCCGAACTACTCCGAAAAAGGGGCTATGTAAGCGGAACGCCTACCCTACCACAGCTCGAACAAGCCGGCAACAGAGAAAGAGAGGCGACACTAAGACCAACCGCGGGTAGGTAACCAACAGTGGAAGGGCGATGCTTTATGACTCGGAGAAACAGCA
>NC_046666.1:84316568-84327519 GCF_010883055.1 Belonocnema kinseyi | reverse complement strand
CACAATAATGTATTTAAGAATCTTTGAAATACTATGAAATTGTTACATGAAAAAATGTGACTCTTGGATTCTCCATTATTTTGCATGCTGTAAAAACTTGAATGTTTGATTTATCAAGAAAATTCAAAAAGTTGTTATGATAATCCTCTGGAGATTTTAGAAATTAAACTTCTTTTCCTGCCATTTTTTAATGTCGTCCGTTATTTGGCTCAAAACGTTCATTTTCGTGTGTTTTTGGGAATTTTGTAAGTTCTATAACTCCAGTAATTTTCAATTTTATGAAAAAAGTCATGAGGGTAAATTGTTCGAATATTTAAATACTATGAATAACCGTACAGAAAATTCTTGAATTTTGTAAAAAGTGGCCTCAAAAATATTCCAAATGCGCTCACTTTTTCAATTTGTATTCAAAATGGCTGGCTAAAGTACTTTACCTTAAGTTTAGGACACGTAAAGAATGTACCAAAGACCAATCTAATAGAATTATTTTTTTGAAAGTCATCATGCTGACAGACAGACAGGCATAAATACATACAGTCAGATGAACAGACAGACCTAAAAAAACGTATTATTCGTAATACGTAAAAACGTGTTATTGGATTTGAGGAGTCTCAAAACGTCGAAATTTGACAAAAACTGGGGGGGGGGGGTGTCATGTGTCGAAAAATTTAATTTTTGTATTTTCTATGTTTTTATTATAAATAAAACAAAAACTACGTAAGTCCTATAAAAAGTGTTTGTCGTATCATTTTTTTTTATCTTGCACAGTTCGACCGCAAACTGCAAATTTGATTTTTGATTAGTTTTTGTGCGATCAAAATTTCAATTTCAATTTTTCGAAAAATTAAAAAAATTGATATGATAATCTTGTGGGACTATCGAAAAGTAACATTTTTCTTTTCAAATACTATGAACAACTGTACAGAGTATTTTTGAATCATGAAAAAATGTGTACTCAAAAATTTTCCAAATAGGCTCACTTTTAGTATTTTCGTCCAAAATGTCTGACTAACGAACTTGACATTTAGCCAATCTAATAGATTAATTTTTTCCAAACGTTATTGTGCTTGTAGACAGACCGACATAAATACAGACATATACACAGACACATTCGGAAAAACCTGTTTTTCGGATTCCGGAGGTATATAACATTGAGTATATAACTTTGCACGTACACGAAACGAATTTGTTTGTAAATTCATGAAAAAGTATTAAATTTTTTTGTGTAATGCCAGTCTTTCTCTTTATAATAATCCACAATTTGCTTTTTTTCGGGTTCAAGTTTTCAAAAAGTATCAGGCTTTAAGTTTCAGGATCTGGTCAGATTTTCTTGTTTTCGGGCCTTTTTGCCAACCTGAAACCAGACTTAATCCGACTTGAAGACACATTACTAATATAAACCATCTCCAATGAATACTCTGCAGGATGCTAGGAACCCCATTAAAAACTGTCAGCACATATAATCGGTCAGTATATACAAGGGTGATTTTTTAACTTGAAAATTTTGATTCATAATCATGAAACGTCTTCACACGTACGGTACGCACACTAATTGTTGTTCTCCCACTACGTGTGCTATTTTTCTAAAAATTCTCACAAGGTTTTCAGTAAATGAGATGAACAAAGGTGTAAGATCAAGAATTCCAATTCAAATATGAGCAGACGAGAACTGTCCGTGAAGTCTGTTCGTGACGGTCATAAGAGACGAAACGAAAAATAAGAGTGAAAGAAGAAGAGGAACGAGCCGTCGCATCTTAAACGAAGATTCTTTCACAGGCTGTAGTATTTCAATCTCGCATCATTAATTAAGTAGAAATCTCGTATTTTTTCTATAGAAAGCACTTCCAGATTGTCCAATCAATTGTCACTGATAGATCGACAGCAAAGTAGCTACATATTACGAAATCGTAATGAATCACTTTCCAGTTTCTTCACACATAGATTTCATGAATTAAAAAAAAAGTATAAGGAAAACTGGCACACAATTACCAGTGTAATAAACATTATAATGTACTCTATTAATAATATTCATGACACAGACTGTGCAAAGGTGAATTTGCGCCCAGAAAAATCTGTTCCTAATTTCGCACGGAAACGTATAATATTTAAATCTCCACGTGTGTGAGCATAAAACAGCTATACCAAGAAAATACGAATTTCGAGCATTTTTGGTACGGCGTCTTAATAATTCTCGCATTGATCACTGTCGTATTATAATCGCACTATTTTATGATAAAAATCCTCGCTTCTTATGCATATATCGCATATAATAATCACTAGCGAAAATGTGGTATTTTATAGGCTCTTTGAAATCAGTTTTTCTCTGTAAAACCTTAGACCACTATACTGCGAAGATGATGCCATCTTTTACCAAATGCATGTCTAAACACTAGTTTGAACAGTAGCAAGACAAAATTTAAAATCTTCATAATCTTCGAAAAATCTCAGGTTCTTTTCATATTAAAATGAGAGATATACGATGCCCACAGTTTGTGAGTATTTTTACTACTGCATTGATAGTAACAAATATTACCGCAATTACAATAGAGATAATGAGTTGATAGACATAATTTCCAGGGTTATGTAGCAAAGTGTTTAATATAAAGGCATAATCATATGCAAGAAACTTTCCGTCTCAAGTCATCGGACGATAACTGTAATCGATCCCTATCTTACCAGCCCTACTTTGCAAGTGTTTGGTGCACTCTAAATGAACCCTTTTGGCTCTCCATAGGTATCTCTTGTAGCTCAAGTTCTAAATGATACCAACTTTTATTTAAGCCGAAACTTCAGTGAACCCCCAGTTTTTTCTGTGTTCAAATCTTACACAGGTTATGAGGGACGCAAAATTAAGTTATTCAGATTGTATTTGTTTTATATCACTGCAGGAAAATCATGTGTAACGTCGGAGCCATCTATACCAATTCACTTGCATTGCATATCTATTTCATCTTGATCACTCATTGGTGCTGCAATATGTTTTATAATAGCGGTTACAACCGGTTTTGGCTGATTTGCACAGATATACATACGAAGTGCGGTGATATTTCAGTTATAAGGAACATACAGGGAAACGTGAGCCAAAACTCAACTTGTCACACATGGAATATCTGTTGCGAGCTTTGGCTTTCAATCCTCATAAAAATACCATGTATCAAAATTATTTATTTACATATATTGACTTTTTCGGCACTGAAAAATAACCACTTCGACGTATCAGCTTTTGAATGCTCTCGTATTTTATTTAAATTTGAGATTTAAACCGGTGCATCTTGACAGTTCTAAAGAGATACTTCCCTCGTTTTGATGTTCTAGATTCGAAATTTTTGTACATGGTGAATATGTAAAACGTGTTGGCGTCACCGACAGAACCTGTCCATCACAGTCGATTGCATGGGCAATCCAAATTAAGTTCAGTGAATTCAGTGTTCTCAACTTTCCATTTCTCATTCCACATGGCACGTAATATATTCTTATCTCAATGAATTTATTTTAATTTATTGCTGGCTAAAGTAGTTTCATTCAAGCCGTTTATATATTTATCTGTTAGAAACTCTGTCTGTTACAATTTTTTTTATTCTGGTCATATTTTTCTTCAATCACTAGACTACATGCATTAGTGGGCAAGAAAGTAATTGATCGATTCTTCAACTCCTTATAAGTATAAGCAGTTAGAGCGTTAATTTGTCATTAATTCACATCAAAGTTGTTTGCCAGGTAAAAACTTAATTGTGAACCAGGTGCTCATCTGCTATAAACGGACTACGAACAAATTCTTATCTCGTCGATCTTTTCGAAGAAACCTTCTCTATAAATGAAGAGTCGATGAACGATCAGTGTAAAGACTGTAAAGTATAAAATGGAGATTAAATTGAGTGAAGAAGATTATTAAAACATTTTTAGTCTTCAAGATAAGAAAATGTCAAATATAATTTGTATCTTAATTGTAACCTTTTCTTATTTTTTTGAATTCAGAAGGTTTTAGAATGTTGCGGATAAGTAAAAAAAATTAAATGGAATCCAAATCCTTTAGAAGTAGAGAGAGAGAGAGAGAGAAGAAACTGTTTTGGAGATAATGTTATGTTGAAAAATTCATTTTATAAATTTGTAAAAATATTCTAAATAAATTCTGTTAGGTATTTCATTAACAAACTATTTTTACGATTTCTTTTCTATGTATATGTGGTCTTTGTTTTTTTTCAAGGTTAGGGTATAATGCGACAGTTGCCCAAGTATGCGTTCTGTCCTTGAACGAAAAAGTCATATTTCAAGATGAATAAAGATATTAAGAAGAAGAAAAACTCTAATTTTTGTTCGATGCGATTTAGAATAATTTTTGAAAGAAGAATTTTCATTCTTTACTAGACATAAGAAGAAAATTACAAAAACATAAGTTTCTATCGTAGATTGAAATTGAAGCTTTCTAGATTGTGATTTCACCAGATATTTCGAACTGATTATTAGTTAAATAAAATCTTAAGATTGTCGCATTGAGAATATTTGTTAAAGTTAAACATTTTTTTAACGGTACAATCATTTATCAGAAATTTTCGTACAGTTCTTCTAGAAATGAAAGACAAATTTTAATTACACCAATGAGTAGGGCGAGTAAAGTCATATATGCACTCTAACTATTGTTGCAAATCTGTCAGCCTAATGTGAGATATCATATTTGAAACGATATACTATAGAAAATCTCGAAAGACGTGAATTTTGTGCGATAATTCATTAGGATTAGAACCGCGTTTCATCACTCCTTATAAAGGAATTCACTTTCGCAACAGATTCAGATTTCAATTTTTTTAAGCAATTTTCTACAACACTTGACACGGTCTTCCCGTTGCTCGTCAGAAAGGACATAGGATACCCATAATGTGAACAGCTTCTTTTACAGATAACAGCTCTGAAAAAATCCGTTGTAAAGTTGATTTCGGAATATGAATAAGTTTCTTAAATTGTCTATACGCCCGAGTAAAAATGCTTTGACTTGAGATCAACTTAGTTATGTCTTGAGTTCGTCTCCAAGACATTGATTTCTGGCTGCGTCTCAAAACTTAGTCGAGACATAGGCTGTCGTCTTAATTTTATGGCCAGGACAGGTAAGACGGCATTTACTTGTCTCAAGTCGATCCTTGTCTTGGCTAAGACGACGTTTACGTGTCTCAAGTAAACCTGCCTTAATACGAACCTTTTTCGGCTTATAAATGTGGTTAAAATTGATAAATAAAAAATTCGTAATTATTAAATTAGTTATTTTTAATTTAAAGATTCAGAAACTGTGGATCTGAACGAGTATAACCCTTTAAAATTTTCTTTAAAAAAATTAAAATTATAACTTTCTAGAAGGATCTCCTAAACCATTAGAAATACGCAAAAACAAATAACATTTTCGGAATCATCGTCAAACAAGTATAATACAAATGGAAATCCATGAATAAGTTGATTGAATATATATATATATTGTATAAAAATGTACAATATTGTTTAATCATTATCAAATATTAACTTTTATGACAGTCACAATGGCCGTTTTTGTTAGGACAGGTATGCAATCGAAGTTATAAACAGCTCGTGTTGGAGTCATACAAATTTGACTCCAGAAATAAATTGACATCTTCAAGACATGGAAACTTGTCTCCAAGACATAAATTGAAGTCTAGCTCGTTTCGACCCACAGATTCTGATTCTTTTAGTTAAAAATAGCTAATTTAATAATTAAAAATGTTGAACACATAAATTTTAATCTGATTTATGAGCCGTAAAAGGTTCTACCATCTCAGTCAAGACAAGGCTCGCCTTGAGACAAATAACCGTCGTATTAGGCAAGACAAGGCTCGACTTGAGACAAGTAAACGCCGTTTCACCTGCCATGGTCATAAAAGTAAGACGAAGGCCTATGTCTCGACTCTTGAGTGATTCGCATTCGTTTGTTTGAACTTTATGTTCTAGGGTTCAAAACACATCTTTCGACCCGCTCAAGAGGCATCGAAGGTCGAAATTACGATGCGCGTGTTATGAAAAATAAATTTCTTCAATGTTTGTTGGAAAATAACAAAGAAGAACATTTTCCTAAGAATAAAATTACTAAAATGATATATGTGTTTGATCAATATTAGTGTTAATGTTCGTCTGCTAGATTGAGATCGGCAATTGATGGACTTATTTCTACTTGTCAGGACGACGTTATAGACACCTCATTTCAATGCAAGCGCAACGTATCAGTGATACAAAGACTAATATTATCCTCCAAGATCTCAAGACGAAGGTCATTTACGTGATTGGAATCTCGACACCTGCCGAGGGTAATATCACTGCAAAGGAGAAAGGGAAACATGCTAAATATCAAGCACTAATTTTCGAGATTCGCAAGCTGTACCAAGGCTAAAATTATTATCTTTGACAAAGAATCAAATAATGTATATATAAATATATAAATACTAGTTTCAATTCGTCCATCTTGTAGTTCTCACAATCAGTTGTCCACCGCGTACTGAATGCAGAGAGTTGTTCTTCTGAGATCGCTTAATCTGGTCCGTCAACGCTTTTCCTTATAATGTTCTAAAAAAGAATGGCATTTCTAAAAAAGTATCCCGAGGTGAAATCTTCAGCTTGAACTGTCACGTTCGCCGCGTAAGGGCATTCGCGGCTAGAGACCGGGTTCCAGGAAACCGTGTTGGGAGATGTCATCTAGCGTAAATTTCTCACTCTTGCTTGTCTTCTAGGACAGAAGAAGTGAGAGTGTATGACGTACGCCTTCCGGTTGTGTCGGGATTGGTTGCTTTAAAAAACAAATCATCGTAGCTTCCGAAGCCTTCAGACTCTCATAATTGATCCCCGCTTTTTGTCAACAATTTGCTACTTGATTGTCAACAGCTTTGACTTGTTTAGTGTGTGATGGTATTTGAAGGGCGAAATTTTGGAACTCTATCATTCCTATGCATGTCCTCTCTTGCGCTCTCTCTCATACTCTCTCTTGCCTATCCATTCTTCCTGTTTGAATCAGACAAAGATCTTGTTACACTTTAAAGCCAGCTTGAGATATCCTCACGAAGGAAGGTATCCATTTCAGGCAAATCTTCGTGCTCAAGAGGAACCTGGATGTTAATCTTTCTCATTGCCCTGAAAACGCCATCATCTCTCAGGAAGTGCCTGTTTTCCGCGGTTGGTATTCATGCCGCTTCTTCCTCTTCGTCTACCTCTTCCCCACACTGCGGTTCATATACAGTTTTCGAGAGGTTATGCAGCTTTATTCTGCAAAGAATTATGCAAAACGTGCTGAAGTTCTAGGCGTTTCTAGTACGATATTGTAAAAGTCTGGTTTGATTAACGTCACTCGAGTTAGTTTCACCACAGGTCCTTAATACTACTTTACTCAATAGCAATGTCGAAAAATTTGTTTGATCTTCCATCCTTCCTCGGTGCATTTTTTTCCTTTTAACCCAGTATTAGAAAGGCTAGTTTTAATGCATGCCAAGGAAAAAGACACTTCATGAAATGTCTAAACAGTTCGTGAACTACCAGAGGACTGCGTAATAATATAAATGTTAAGATATATTGAAATCCTGACTTTTAGGAAAAGTTTTGCCAACGGTTTGATTTGAAGGCATCAAAATCCTCCAGGGCATATAGTGTAGTGCTGTTGAATTAAATCTTGTTTGAGGCAGTAATCTTGTTTAAAATCATGTCAGTATTTTTAAGAAGCAATTTCAAGACATTTCGAAAAAAAATTATTTACTCATATAAAACTTTTACTTTTTCAAATGTCGTTCTTCTCATGATCGCTAAAAATTGCGAAAAAATTTGACACAACAAAAATGTTCTGTAGTCACTAAATTTTTTTTGCCTGATAAAAATTGCCTTTCAATTGCTCATTTCTTTCTTGCGCATTACTTTCAGTTAGAAAAGTCGCTCCAAAAACGATTGTAAATGCAGTTCAAGCTTTAGGTTTCTATTTAACCTACAATAATTTCGTGACATGCAAAACATCTGCTGATTAATTTAGGAAGCCCGATTGAGACATAAATTCGTTTTTTCGGTACATTTTTTTAAACGGAGATTGGAACATATAAAAGCTAACTAGGAAATAATGGAAAAAATATTAACAGCTTGTCACCCCTTAACACAACCGAAGCACGAGTCCCAGCAAGCCTTATGAATTGGATTGTTGGCTCATGCTAAATAGGACTAGCAGTCTTGTGCGCGTCACGGCGCGCGTCTAATCCTTTTATGAAAAATAATAACTCAAAACTCTATCTTTTCTATGTTATACATATTTAATGAATGTTACAAAATCCTAGGATAAAATAATAGAATACACCAAGGGCTGAGTTCTTTATTTGAAACTGTAATTAATCTTTTATAATAGGGTTTCAACGATTTTTATATTTTTTGGTATAAAATGAAACTTAGCTATTTTATTCCAAATGAGCTTTTTACTATTAAAAATTAATTTACACCTAATATTAATGAATAGAATTTATTAAAATTTTGTAACTCACGTTGATGATAGGCGTATTCTTTAAATAATGAACTTTGCATTTTTACACCACAATTCTTATAAATCAATTTAGCCAAATTTTTGAATGCGCATTATAATAATCAATGACTTTTAGGGAGCAAAACACATGTAATAAGATTGCTGCTACTTGGTAAACTCTTCCCTGAAAATCTTGATTAAGTCTCCACAATATTAGTTAATGCGTTCAATGTCATACAATTTTTTAGTAAGAACTGTTTCATTATTCCGATTTGTACAAAATCATTACACTACTTTGTAATGAATAACGCGATATATGATTATTGCATGAATTTTGATTACAAGAGCAAATAAATCCTTACAAATTTGGAAAAAATCACATTATTGAACGCAAATTTCTGCCAATTGTCGAATATCGGGCTTAGTTAAGTCTCCCACTTTCCCCTGGACTTTTCACATTAAAGTTTGTGAAAAACATAAATATTTTCTTAAAAATTAAACTAGTAATTGTTATATTTCAAATTACATTGAAATAAATGAAATTTTTTATAAAAAATAACACTTTCAACAAATAAATACTTGAACACTTATCATGTGGGATGAAGGTGTTGTAAAAAATGTGGTTTATGGTGGTAGAAAAGTTTAAGAAGTGAGACAAATTTTTTTATTTTCCAACTGAAAATTTTTTATTTGTTTAAAATCCGTCTTTCTAGTTGAATAATAATTTCGGAAATAAATTAATTTTTTTGTGTAAAATTTACTTTGCTACTTTTGGTTTAAATTCGAATCTCTTATAGAAAATTAATCTTTATGATTGAAAATTCTTGTCCATATTTTTACAATGCATCTCTTGGCAGCATCTGCATTCGTTGTAATATCAAATATTACATTTTCTATCGAAAATCCATATTTTCAGGAAAAAAATTCAACTACTTTGTTGAAAATTTACATATTGGTCCGAAAATTCAACTCTGGTTAAAAATCTAGACATTTTGTTAAAAATCGTTTCTTCTTGTTTTAAGGTGTCCACCACTACGTTTTCATTGAGAATTCTTTTTTTTTAATGCAACTCTTTTTGGTTAAAGATCAATCTTTTTTGTTTGAAAATTTGGTCATTCAGTTTAAAATTTATATTTATAGGTTGAAAATTTAACTATTTGGTTAAAAGTTAAACTATTCGGTTGTAAATGCAAATCTTTCATTAAAAAGCCAAATTTATAACAGAACCATTTACATTGAAAATGAAAAAGTTTAATTTTCAGTTTAAAAAAATTAACGAATTTGCAACCTTTGTTACTTTTTCATCAAAATATAACATTTTAACAAAATAGTTAAACTTTTGAATAAGTAGATAAATTTTCAACCAAAAACTAAAAAATATGATTATTTTAAAACAACAAGAGCTGAATTGAACCAATAAATGCATTTCAAGAAAATTTTTAAATCTTCTACCAGAGATCAATTTTTAAATAAAATAATGAATCTTAAACCAAAAAAATTAATTTGTAAAAGATCGTTTAACCTTAAAACAATTAGAGAAATGTTAAAAAAGATTAATTTTCAACTAAAGAAAGAAAGAATTTTTAACAAAAGAATTAAATTTTCAACTAAAATGATGAATCTTAAACACAAAAAATATCCATTTTTACTCAATTAGTTTAATATTTAACCAAGTAGTCGAATGCAGACAAAAAATACAAATTTTAAACTAAATAGTCGAGTCCTCAACAAAGGAGCTTTGACAAAAGATAATTCACAACTACCTAATTACAGTTGTAGATGTATATATATTCGTATATGCATATATTATCGAAAGCAAAGCTGTAGAACGAACAAAGGAAAAAGAAAAATATCTACAAAACTACTGAGTTTTCAACCCAAAAAATAACTTTTCAAAAAAAATTGTTGAATTTTCATCTAAAAGGGATACATTTTTATTGTGTTTATGTTCAGTAAGAAAATCAAGTTTCTACCCAAAGAGATGAGTTTTTAACCAAGAAACAATTTTAGTCAAGACAGAAAAAAGTTCAACTAAATTGTTGAACATTTTCAACGAAAAATTTTTAAAAACTGTTCTCTTACGGTTCGAAAATCAAGTAATTGGTTGAAAAATCATCTTTTTTGTTAAACATTAATCTTATTGGTTAAAAAATAATCTTTTGCACATAGAAATTATTTTACAACAAAAAAGAAGTTCTCTTAAAGTTTAATCTAAAAACAACATAATTCCCTTCCTGATCGATTCAGCGTCTCGAAGTTCAGAACCTACCTAATGTTACGAGGGTAGTTCAATAAGTCCTTAGAATGACCAACAAATGGCGCGCGAATCGCTCCAAATCATCTGTTTTCAGTCGTGAGGAATCATCTGTTTTCAATCGTGAGGAATTTTTTCGTCGATTTGTGACTGTGATGAAACATGGATACACCATTACACTCCTGAGACAAAGGAACAATCCAAACAGTGGATTTCCACAG
>NC_046666.1:84274480-84316468 GCF_010883055.1 Belonocnema kinseyi | reverse complement strand
GTATAGAGCTCCAAGGAGATTATGTTGAAAAATAAAAAAAAATTTACCCAAAAAAAATTGTTTTTATACTTCATTCTAAGGACTTATTGAACTAACCTCGTAAATGGATTCGATCTCCTTTGAAATAACTTTCAAAACACGGTTTTTTTTTGTTAAAAATTTATATTTTTAAGAGAAAATTCAACTATGACATTTTTGGTGAAAATCTAAATGTTTAAATTAAAGTGTAATCTTTTTTCGCTAAAAATCTAACTAAATGTTAAAAAAATTTATGGATTTTGTTATAAACTCGTCTTTTTTAGTATTAAATTAATCTTCTTGTTTGAAAATTCATCTCGCTGATTGAGGATTCAACAACTGTTTGGACAATTCTTATTTTTTTAAAATTAATTTATTGAAGTGAAAATTTAACTTTTCGTTTTTGGTTTAAAATTTATTGATATTTTTAATTGCAATCTGTTTTGGTAGAGAACTCAGATATTTTCTTTTAATTACACTTCTTTCAATTGAAAATGATTTTTTTTAACTAAAAACTGAACCATCCCATTTTTTTGTTGAATATTAAGTTAATATTTCAGGTTTTATCTGTTTCTGTTTAAAACGAACCTTTTTGATTGAAAATTCAACTATTTTCTTCAAATTTACACACACACTCCCACGCACGCACGCACACACACACACGCATATTTCAATTAATTTCTGTAATTATAAAATCTACTTCTATTATTTTTGGTTGAATAATGATATTTTTTAGATAAAAATCATATATTTGTTTGAAACTTTCTAGATTTTGTAGAAAATTCGTAATTTTTGGTAGAAGAGTAATATTCTTGGTTGAAATTAATATTCTTCATTAAGGATTCAGTTATTTAAAAAAGTCCTTTTCAGATTTAAAAATTCCTTTCTCTGTGAAAAATTAATTTATCTGAGAAGAAATTTGATTATACCATTTTTTATAAAAAAATGATATTTAAAAAAATAGATCTTTTTTTGTTAAAAATTGAATTTTTTTAAACCGTTTTCTTCAAGTAGGAAATTAATCTGCGCGGTGGAAAATTCATCTTTTTCATTGAGGGTTCAATTTTTTTGAAAATTCGTTCACAATTAGTCAAAAATTAATTTATGTAAGATAAAATTGGATTATACCATTTATCCTAGATAATTGATATTTGAAATCAAAAATTTCTCTTTTTTAGTTAAAAATTCAACCATTTGTTTGAAAAAGCACATATTTCCATAACAATTGAGGTTTTTGGTAGGAAATTAGTCTTCTTGCTTGAAAATGTATCTTTGTGATTAGGAACAAAACTATTAAGTTGCACATTCCTTTTGTTTTTGTTAAAAATTAAATTCTTTAACTGAAACTTTAACAATCCCACTTTCGGTGAAACATTGAAATGTCGAATTGAAAATTGATAGTTTTGTGTGAAAAATTCAATTATTTGTTTCAAACATCGTCTTCTTTTATATAAAATTAATGTTCTTGGTTGGAAATTTATCCGTTTGTTTGAAAGTTCAACTATGTATTATCAAATTCATCTATTTTGATAAATTTCAAATAATTTGTTAAAAATTTAATTGTTTGCTGCTAAATATTAATTCTTTTAACTAAAAATAAATAATCCTACTTCTGTTTCTATATATTTATATTTTTAATTAAAAATTTATCTTTTTTAGTTCAAAATTCCACTATTTGTTTGAAATTTGATCTTTTTGATTGACGATTCAGCTATTTTATTAAAAAGCTTAATGTACAATTTTCGGATGGAAAATTATTTTTATAATTGAAAATTAATTTTTTTAGTTGAAAATTCGTCTTTTTGGTAAAAAGTTAATTTCCTTTGTTAAAATCTTAGCTTGTTTATTGAAAATTCAACTATTTTCTTGATTTCTTTTGTTTGTTAAAAATTAATGTCTTTAAGAAAAATTTTAATTATATCATTGATGGTTGAAAACTAATAGTTTTTTGTAGAGAATTAATTTTATGGGTAACAAATGAATCTGTTCTTTTATTAATTTTCAACATAGATGTCCAAATTCGATTTTTTCTGTTCTTTTATGGGGAAAAAACATCTTGCATAATTTACTATAAAAAATTGTATCGCTAACAATTCTGATAAATAATATATAGAACCTGCTCGATATTAAGTGAATTCTATCTTATTCTAAATAATTTTTATAATATTGTTCTTGGATTGAAACTTAATTTAGTAGAAAACAATTTAAATCTGTATAAAGTCTCTTACAATTTATAATAATAATTTTTGTGCAGACAGATTATTTAGAAAATAACAAAAAATGAATGAAAAAATTAAAAAAATTAAATATAATTACATATAGGCCACTGAAAAAATAATTTGTAAACAACTTTTGCTATTGAAAATTGTTTCATTAAATTAAAAATTGATGACAAAACTTTTTCGACTACATTGTTATTGTTTTCTCATCAATTGTACTTCTTTAAAATAAAATAATGTTTTAAGATTACTGCAAGATTTATCTATAGTTCTTCATAAAATTATACGAAATTTAAATTTAAAAATAAGTCATTTTCATTTTTTATTAGTTCACAACTAATATATTAATTAAAAAATAATGCATCTAATTGTAAAACTACGTACCTAAAAGATATTGTGTACTTTTCACAGATTTAATAAAACTCACTGATAAAGACCACCATTGTGTGCCGAAACGTTTGAAACAACTTCATTAGTTTTAATTCACCTGACCCTGAAGCCAACAGCTTACATCAACAATTTCTACAAAACTATGTTTTTTAGTATAAAAAATTTCTTTATTAGAAAATTAATCTTTGTGATTGAAAATTCTTTTTCTTAACTTGTATTATTTGGTTTTAATTTCATCTGTTTTAGTTAAAATTTGAAATAATCCGTAGAAAATATTGTTTTTTGATTGAATATTAACTTTTCTAAACTAAAAACTGCATTATGCTATTTTTGTGTAAAATTTGATATTTTTTATTAAACCTTGACTTTTTTTGGTTAAAAATGGAATTATTTGTCTGAAGATTTATGTATTTTGTTGAAAATTGGTGTTTTTTGTTAGAAATATAAAACTTCTTCTTTGAAAATTCATCTTTTTGATTGAGAATTCAACTATGTTGTTGAAAGTTCCTTTATAGTTAGTCAAAAATTAATTTATGTAAGCTAAAATTGGATTATACCATTTTTGGTAGAGAATTGATATTTGAAATTGAAAATTGATCATTTGTGATTGAAAATTCAACAATTTGTTTGAAAATGCACATATTTCGATGAAAATTCGTTATTTTGGTATGAAATTAGTTTTCTTGTTTCAAAATTGATCTTTGTGATTAAGAACAAAACTATTAAGTTGCACATCCCTTTTTTCTTGAAAATTAAATTCTCTAACTGAAAATTTAACTATCCCACTTTTGGTGGAACACTGAAATTTGGAATTAAAAATTGATATTTTTGGGTTCTTGGTTGAAAATACATGGGTGTGCTTGAAAGTTCAACTATGTATCATCAAAAGCATCTATTTATGTAAAATTTTAATTGGATTGTTAAAATTTAATTGTTTTTTGTTAAATATTAATTCTTTTAACTAAAAAGGAATTATCCTATTTCTGGTTTTATATATTTATATTTTTAATTAAAAATTAATTCTTTCATTTGAAAATTCGTCTTTTTGGTAGAAAATTATTTTTCTTTGTTAAAATCTTATCTTGTTTATTGAGTATTCATCTATTTTCTTGATTTTTTGTTAAAAATTAATGTCTTTAAGGGGAATTTTAATTATATCATTGTTGCTTGAAAACTAATAGTTTCTTGTAGAGAATTAATTTTATGGGTAAAAAATTAATCTATTTTGTATTATGTTCAACATAGGTGTCCAAATTCGATTTTTTGTCCTATATTAGAAAAAACGTCTTGCATAATTTACTATAAAAAAATGTTAATCGCTAAGAGGTTCTGCTATATAATATATAGAGCCTTTCTGATTTTAAGTAAATTCTATTTTATTTTAAATACATTTTATATTATTGTACTTGGATTGAAAATTAATTTCGTTGAAAATTCTATTATTTGTTAAAAAAGATTTTTTTAAATAGAAAATCAATCTTTGTGATTGAAAATTCATCTTTATTGTTAAAACTTTTACTATGTGGTGTCAAATTCGCCTGTTTTGGTTAAAATTTCAAATAACCTGTAGAAAATTTCATTTTTTTGAATTGAAAATTAACTTTTATATACTAAAATCTGAATTATTCTATTTTTGTTTAAAATTTTTTATTAAAACTTGATCTTTTTTTAGATAAAAATGGAATTATTTGTTAGAAAATTCCCGTATTTTTTTGAAAATTTGTGTTTTTTGTTAGAAATATAAAACTTCTCCCTCGAAAATTCATCTTTTTGATTGAGAATTCAACTATTTTGTTGTAAGTTTCTCTTTATTTAGTCAAAAACTAATTTCTCGCCGACCATTGGGTGAAAATGAAAGTGTCCGTACATCCGTATAGTATGTATCTGTTGTTGGATGTTTTCAAAATTGTGTTTTTATAAAATAAAAATTGAGTATTTGGCAAAATTGTCGGCAGATATGAAGACCCGATACATCCATAAACCTGAACATAATTCATTTAATCCCACATTTCTTAACCCATATATTGTTCAAGAGCATATAAAACATTGGAAGCCTATATATTTTATACAGCTGTTTTGTGCTGAAGGTGAAGTGCAAGGAGTTTAAGGGTACTTTTCTGATATTGCGTAAAGTTAGTGTAACATTGATGTATTTTTAGTTATAAGTTAATGTTTTAGTTATTAGTTGCATTCAATATAAATATTAAGTGTTAACCCTGTGAAGCATGGAATTTGTTATAAAATTTCATGGCTGATATAAAATGCGGTAGCAACTTATTGAGATTTTGATGTTAATATTACATTTTGCAATTCAAGAGCGAACTACTGGTCGCAATTAAAAATTTTATCAAAAAGGAAGTAGGATTAAAACATAAAAAGCTATTTTTTATTTTAATCCCCATTAAAATAGTTTCTGTTTTTTCACGAAAAATTTAATAAATTTGAAAGAAATTTTTGTGAAATTTGTATTAAAAATTTCACTAATTTTCAATGCATTTCAAACACGGAATATTTTTTCCGTATCAAGGAAAATGAGTAAAAGCTTAACTTTCGTGAAACTTTTGTAGTACATTTTCGTAACTTTTCATAGCAAAAAACAATATTTTATAGATTTTTGTAGATATACGAATAATTAACATTAAAGTGGCAACAATGGTCTAAATCTGCGACCAGCAGTTCGCTCTCGCATTCTAAAATCAATTCCTGACAAAACTTATAACAAATTCCATGCTTCATAGGACTATTACTAAATGTTAATGTTTATATTGTAAACAAATAATAGCTTAAGCATTAACTTGTAATTAAAAATATACTAACCCTACCGATAGAAATCTCAAAGTATATGCTAAAGATTCTCAAGGCTCTAAGAAGCTCTGAGAAATTCTCCGCAGGCACTCCGGCAGATATATTTAATGGTCCAGATAGCTCTTTTGAATGCTTTGAAGACTTTAAAATGTCCTTTCTGAAATTGAAATGAAAATACAATCATAAATAACAAGCAGAGGCACTGTATTGCGTCGGTACGGGTGGCAAAGTGGTGGTAAAGGAGAAGCGTTGATTCGTTTTATTGACTTCGAATTTTGATTCGATTATTATTCCTAACAGTGATCCAAGAATACTTGCGCATGCTTGAACTGTATGGCGCTCATTGGCTCTAGTTCGATACGTATTTAAAAATCAAGTATAGACGCGCACCGTAGCCAATGAACATCACTCAAATCCAAGCAAGCGCAAATTAAAATAGCTCCGTTGGGATCATTAACTTCAAAAAAACGCGTGTAACGTTCCATTACTGTCTAACTCACGGTGACTCACGGATGCCTTTGTCGCACGCGTGTAGCTATCAAAGAACGAGCAATCATGACAATCTTTTCAATATTTTCCAATGCTGTCTCATCCACTGACATCGTTTATAGATTTTATATTAAGGATACGGACAGTGCTGTATTTACACTAGAGGCAAAAAAGGCTCCTGCCTAAAGCGAAAAATTTTAAGGGGCGGCCGGGCTGCTGACAATATATATTTTTCAAATTTAAATTTGTAACGTTAAAGAATATTAAAATATATTGCTTAACAAATTTGACATAAAATATATAGTATTTTAAAATACAGTTTATATTTTCCACGCTCAATTTTTCGGAACACTCTTGCAGTTTACAGAGGGAGCACTTCCAGAATATATTTTAGTCCATTGCAGAATAGAAGTAACCATTGAGAGAAATCGGCCTTATATGTTTGAGCTGAGATTGGACAATGAGTTGCTGTTGAGAGTGCGCTTTCAGTAATCCCAACTTTGGCATGTTGTGCTACTGCGCTTGCCTGGCGCAGCAGCACTCATTGGTCGCTGTTATTATAAGTTGCACATAAATATCAGAAATTACCTAATTTGTAATGTAAGTTTAAAAATAAAATAAAATTTTATATATTTTGAAAATTATAGTATATTTTCTTTAAATTCAAAAGCTAAATTTATATTTCATGAACCAAGGTTTTTGCATTATTATTTTTTTCCTTTCTTAAATAATAAATTACGTTTTTTTTCTGATATTTATGTGCAATTTACAAACATTATCTATTTTAATTTCCATAATTGTTAATTAAACCCAGTTTGAATCGCTTGCCAATAGAGATCAATGAGGGCCGCTGAGCCAGGCAAGCGCAGTAGCTCAACATGCCTAAGTTGGGATCACTGTGCCCCTTTACCATTCTTTAGTGTATACTGTATATTCATGTGACAGGCCGTCCAATGCTGTTGTATTTTATTGTAAATTAATTATAATTGATCATTAAGATTTGATTGGGTGATCACACGTAATTTTAAAATGTTTTTCTTATTTAAAAAGTGAAAAAAATCATACATGATTGGCAGTTTCTTATTAGTTATAATTGTTTTTAACGATGTACTCTTTCTTTTAAATTATAGGTTATATCAGGTAATATAAATAAATTCAGTGGGCATGAATATCAAAAAAAAGCAAAAGAAAATGCTGAACATCTTGAAAAACACCACAAAGCTTCCAAAATAAGATTCTTTTGTCTTAAAGCTGAAATCAAATCTCACAGAAAAATTGAATGACCATGGCGACTTAAGGTTAGAAGAGTCAAGTAGTAAGTTGATAATGTCAAGAGATCTCTTTTCCCTTCTTTCCAATCCTGTATTTACTTTTTCTATGTTTTTGCTTATAATTATAACCTGTTTTCGCTTTAGATATTCACATATCTAAATATGTATGAAAATATTTTTATTCGAATACGTGTAAACTAAAAAATGTAAAATTGGAAAATTAAGAAAGAAAGCTATTTTTAATAAACTAAAGTTTGAAATAAATGTCATCAATTGTCATGGTTCAGATCTTGGCTATTATTATATAAGTATATCAATCAAATAAGATATCAATTTGTCTGTCAGATTTATTTTTTGTATCTCTATTTTTAACAGATTATCCCGAAGTCGCTCCATCACAAAATCCTGAAAATCCTATTTTAAGTAGCTTTTCTGGCCCTGATAACTTCTCGCAAGATAGGGGTCAAGAGGTCTTCCTTCCTCCAAATGATAATTCCGAATATCCCTATAATCAATATTCTCATAATATTTCACCGGTGTGCCAAGAATTTAATTTAAAAAATCCAAGCTTTAGTGAAGATCCAGCTAAATGGATAATCAACGATGCTACAGTGGAATATTTAATTAAGCTCAGTTTCAATCAACATATGGATGCTGATTTTTCGAAGTCAAAGCGGCAGTATACATATAATGTAGCGAGATATATATGTCCAAGTCCCCATTTAATCTAAAACTGCAAAATGGTGAAGTTCAACCTAGACATTGATTGATTTACTCAAAAAGTATGAATTATATTTATTGCGGCCCTTGCAAACTTCTCAAAAGTTAAATTTATTTACTACAGGATATAATGATTGGGAAAGCGCCCAGGACCGTGTGATACAACAAGAACATTCTGCAAAGCATAAAGACAGTATTATCTCGATGTTGAGTAGAAAAAGCATAAAACAACGAATCGATGAGGCTGTAATTCATGAAACTGAAAAAGAAATCAATTACTAGAGGAATGTTGAAACGTGTAGTGGCAACCGTGGAACATTTAGCATCTCGTGGATTAACATTTCGAGGCACTCAGGACAAATTTGTCTGTCTACATTTTGGAAATTGTGTAATGGCTTTTAAACTGATAGCTGAATTTAACCCTTTTTATCAGAACATATCAAGTTTCATGGAAACAAAGATAGTGGAACAACGTCGTATCTTTCATCGTTTGTTTGTGAAGTGTTTATTCACATTATTGGAAACAAAGTAGTTTATGAAATAGTAAATAAAGTTAAGCTAGCTAAACACTTTTCAATTAGCGTGGATTAAACTCCGGATGTAGCTCATTCTCACCAACTAACGTTTATAATAAGATATGTATCTGGAAACTGTTCACCAGAAGAACATTTCCTTAAATTCTTTCCAAATTGTGGTCACAAAGGAGAAGATATGGTTACTGCGATTTTAAATATCTTAGCTGAATAAGACCTGGATGTAAAAAACTGCCGTGGTCAGTCATGTGACCATCCGAGCAACATGTCAGGATTATATTCAGGAGTTCAAGCAAGAATTTTGGAGTTGAATCCTCTGGCTGTTCACATTCCATGTGCACCACATTCGCTCAATATTGTGGGAACAAATACTGTCAAAAGTTCATCAATGGTAGTAGCTTTCTTCGCTATTCTACAGCAGCTGTACAACTTTTTCTCATCATGAACGCATAGGTGGGAAATTCTATTAGCTAATCTGAAGCCTCAATCTTCTGTCGTAAAAAATCTATCGAAAACTAGATGGCCTGATCAATCTGATGCATGCAAAAGTGTATGTCAATCCTGATATGAAATTTAGAATTCCTTGTCTCATATTGCAAACGATGAATGTCAGACACCTGACACTCGCTAAGAAGCCTTAGATCTTCAAAATTCGCTCAACAGCCTTAATAATTGCCTCATTGCTCTTCTTTGGAATGATATCCTCGAAAGATTTAGAGTCGTTAGCAAAGCGCTCCAGGCTCAGGATTGTCATATAATTCTAGTCGTTGAATTATATCTGTCCTTAATAACATACGTTACGAACCTGCGGACTGAATTTGATTGTTACGATGAAAAGGCTAAAAATATGTGTAAACAGACTTCATACAAGCAAGCTAATTCAAGAAAGCGAAAAAGGAGGTCGCACTTTGACGAAACAACGGGAACAGAGCATGTGTTCTCCGGTAGAGATAACATGAAAATAAACATGTATCTTTTCATCATTGGCAGATTGTTAGTTGAAACACAAAGACGATGCAAAGCATACGAGTTACTGCAAGACAGATTCGCTGTCTTAACACTGTTGCAGTCCAAAAAGAGTGATAAAATAAAAAAAGACTGCTAAAAGTTATTGTCGACATATCCCAATGATTTGGGAGAGGAATTGAAGTTTGAATGTTTTCATCTAAAGGCACACTTGAAGACATTGAAAATTGAAAAAATTTCGGCAAATAATCTGTCCGCTATGCTGACAGAAAAAGGGCTTACGGTTACTATCCCAATTTCGACACAGCACTGCGCATGTATTTGTCAATTCTCGTCCCAAATTGCTCAGGCGATCGCTCGTTTTCGGTATTAAGCAGAGTAAAGAACTACTTGTGCTCGAGTATGGAGCAAGACAGATTAAATTCTCTTGTTATTCTCTATATCGAGTCATCTTTCTTGCGAAAACTAGATTACGATAAATTTATCAAGGCGTTTGCCTAACAGAAAGTACGAAAAGTGTTTTTATACATATCGTCTAAATTTAAGGTGCATGTAAATGTAAGAACCTTTTTTATCGTACTTGTAATCCTAATAAATGCTGTGAAGCAATATGAAAACAATGGTTTGTAAGATTTAGGACCTTGTTTTTACTATTTGCAATGGTGCTAAAAATTTTTCAAAGAATGGGCTGTAATCAAAGATAAGGTAGATTATTAGGTTCAAAATACTAATTCTCGAAGTCGGAACATTTTAAATATTGCCCTGATTCGATGTCTAACTCTAAATGATACAAACATTATCTAAAATTTGAACGAAAAAAGAGGGTAATGTTCATTCCGAGTTATATTTTTGACAAAAAAGAAGTGGAGCAGGCCTAAACGGGTAAATCTCAATACAAAAATGCACCAAGAACTCCACCGGATTGGTGGGGTGGAAATAAGATCCCAATATTGCATTAAAAGAAGCAATTAATACTTTCAAAAGCGATGCATTCCGAAAAACATTTATTTTTTCAAAATGTAAATATTGTGCTCTAAAAATATTCTTATATTCCATATTTGTGGGAAAACTACCCGTTCATAAGGTATGAGTTTAACACTAAGCGCGCGAGTACATTTCCCAGAATACATAAAAATATATCCCCCCACTTCTAGATCTGACTACGCATGAGCGTAGTGAGATATGTACAGAAAAAGTGTGCAAAGCCTTTTTTATTTAAAATTCTATTTAAAATATTTTTATATTTGTTCATGCTTATACTCGGATGCACCCCTTCGTAAATAATAGCCAAAATCCAGCGCCATTACACTTTAGGGGTAGTTTTTTAGGCTAGGGGTGTATCTGTAAACGTGCGGATGGGGAACTTCTTTGCTATTCATTTTAATGCCATCAAAGACATTATTGTAAAGAAAAATTTTTTTCTATTTCTTCAGGATAAAAGTCTAATTTCTCCGGACTAATATAAAAATACAAGCATTTGAAAACGACGATGCAATGTATTGGAACATCAGCTTACGTATCCTGAAATAAGCTTGCCATGCATTGAATGGAAAGTTCTAACAGAAATTTTTTCCAGTGTAATTATATTTTGCTCCACTTCTGGAAATATCTAACCCAAATTGCTTTTGGAAAAAAATATAAAAAAGTAAAAGACGACAATGTATATTTTTACTTGCTTTCAAATTAGTAAAAAAGAATTTATTGCGGTGATAATTTAATAATTTTCGTCAATTGTTGTCTAGTTAAGTGAACAAAATTCTGTTAATCCAAGAGAATTTTCAATTTATTTATCTTGTTTATTGTACTAAATATTTTGTTGATTTCATAAAATATGTGATGTTTTAACTATTTATGCAAATTTTTTGTTGAGTTTGCTAACCTGGAAAATTGCACCAGCTCCCAGCGAAATCGCGGGAAAATTTAGCCCAAACCACGTCTCATGACCGTGAGATACGTAGTTACAGTCTGTAAAGGAATCAATACGACGATCCAGCAAAAGCCTTGTTCACCCTAAGAACACGGAGCGATCCAAGGACTACCGCCATCTGCATTTTTCCCGCAAGTATTTTAGCATATTGTTGACACGCAGGGATAATTTTTAGGCCATTAGCAAGTGAAATCTTGGCACCTCCAAGAGCGCCGATGATAAGGACGATTAGTGTAACAGAATATTCCGGATACAATCGTTGCAACTCCCTTATAAGGTCTCGATACCTCTCTTTTTTTCATTCTCCTTGGTTATGATATTTTTGTCAGCTGGTGCCGAAAATTCGATAACGAACATGGTTCGCTTCTCGAAGTGCCGCATTTTACCTTTGATTGTAGGTCGTTCCCGCATGAGTTGGACAACTACATAGTATGTGAGCTAAATGCTCGGAGTGTGCATGGCACGCCCTGCAGATATCATCAAGAATGTCTTGGCTCAAAATGTGGCGACGGTATGTTAAGGTGGAAATGATACGATCTTGGCATGCAAAAATGAAACCCTCTGTACCAGACTTCAATCCGGGCGATTTAAGGAAAGCAAACGTTAGCTCACAAGACATTGACTGATCATTCATATTTCTGTGGACGATACCGTCCATCCTCCTATCGAGGAGCTGTTCACGAAAGTTTTTCTCTTGTGCTTTCTTAATCCGGACTTTCAGGAGTGAGTACTCGAGATAGATAAGATTTGATGCATTTTGCTCACCCCTAATACTGAAGTTAAGTCCAAGTGTTTCAGCAGCCTCCACCGCTGCTTTGTAAAGAAACGCTCCTTTGCCCACTTCTTCGTGATTCCTGACCATTTTAAGAAGAGGGTCTCTTCCATTTGCAACTCTGTGTGCTGTACCCAGAATAATCCTGTTGTGAAGACATTCAAGACTCAAAATTCCGCGACCACCTTGACGGCGTGAGATGTACAGTTGCGGAACGGAAGACTTAAGATGCATGCTTTTGTTCATGTGCATAACCTTTCTTGTCCTGATATCAAGGGATCTGAGCTCGTTCTTCGTCCATGGAACTACTGCAAATGAATAAAGTACTACCGGGAGAGCAAACATGTTCGTTTCAGATACTCTGTTCCTCCCCGACAGTTCGGAAGACCAAATCTGTCGGATAAGACGTTTGTATCTGCTTCGGAGAATATCCTATATAGATGTCAAATCCTGAATGCGGCTCTGTGGCACGCCCAGGTATGTATAAGTCTCTCCAGCGCAAAGGTGTCGTATAGCGCTTCGTTCAACGAGCTCAGGATCTTCAGGGATGCCATTAAGTTTTCCTCGCTTCAAATAAACCTTGGCGCATTTGTCTAACCCAATTTCAATTCCAATTTCCTTAGTATATCGTTCGACAATCCCTAGAGCTAGATGTAGTTGCTCTTTGTTTTTAGCATAGATCTTAAGATCGTCCATGTAAAATACATGAGTGACCTTGTACTTTCGATCTGCAAGTTTGCCGCACAAGTACCCGTCGGAATGGCGAAGTGCTAGAGATAGTGGCAATCATGTAAGGCAAAAGAGGAGTGGGCATATGGTGTCGTCCTGAAAGACACTTCTCTGAAAGGTGACCTTGTTAGTTGTCACACGATTTTTTCCAGATGAGATAGTAAATCTGGTTTTCCAAAGCAGCATCAATCTCTCTATGCACCTAACTATTTGCGGATGAACCTTTAAGATTTTCAAAAGACAGATGATAAGTCTATGGGATGTCGAATCGAAAGCTTTCCGATAATCAATCCAGGCCATCGATAGGTCACGCTGGTAGAATGCTGCATCTTTGCAGACACATCTATCGATGAGCAGGTTCTCCCGACATCCGGCTACGCCTTGCTGTGAGTCTCGTTGTTCATACATTTCTTGCCACACAGGTTCAATTGCCCGAATAATCCTATTATTTAGAATAGCTGTGAATATCTTATAAAGTGTGTTCAGACAAGTTATTGGCCTGTAATTCTTCGGGTCAGCTAAGTTGCTTATTTTCGGCAGGAGTATTGTGCGCCCTTCAACCAACCACTCCGGAATCGGCTCTTCCGACTTCAAATATGAGGTGAAAATACGGGCCAAATGCTGATGGGTTGAAGAAAACTTCTTCGACCAAAAGATTTATATATATGTGTGTGTCTCTCTGTGTGTGCCCGTGTACTTCATAGTTATATGCACTTTAATATAATTGCAACAACATTTGGAAAGCAGAATTACTACCTACAGAACGATTACAAATAGTTCCCGGATTTTATTTGCATGATAGTTCATGTTAAGAACCTCACAAAAAATGCCCAATATTATAAAATTGAGCTACAAAATCGTATCAGAATGTTATTTATTGGTCATTTTTTTCTTTTTACATAATATAGTTTTTAAATCTTCGCAAAGTTTTGATACCTTGGGGTTTCAAGTGCGTAGCCTAATTCCGAATTTTTGTTTCCCGCTAAATTCATTGCTTTCATGCTTGAAATATAATATATTTTTGAGTAAACGATATCCTAAACGACAACAATCATTTTAAAAATCCAGACTAAAGGTTATAGATTCAAGATTTCAACCCGTCTTTCTGACATTCTATAGTTGTATTTTTTTTAATCATTTTGAAAACTGTTCAGAACTTTTAAAAAATCGCTTGCTCTACATTAATTCATTTCAATAATTTTTCACATATATCTGTGCTTATCTGTTTTTTTTACCTAAATTGTCTTTAAAGCATGTGAAGACATGATTCCAAAAATTGTTGAAAGCTTTTGGAAGGAATTATCATGACAAACGTCTTAGAAAAGTACGAAAACGTATTTCGTAACGTGTAAACTTGAACTGTATCACGCCAGGTTTATTATTGAATAATTTATATTTATTTAGATATTATATTTTTAGACTTCTAACTTTAAGAAAATTCACTATTTCTTTGAAGCCGATTTAAATTCTTCGCACTCGATTTTGTATGAAATGCGAATTTCTCTACATTATGTTCAACACTATTATATTAAATGTAGATTATATTTATGTCTGTACCACGAACTAGGATTATTTATTTAAATATTGCAAAAATGAAGTAAAAAATTGTATTCATCATAATTATTTTAATAATTGTTCCTCATTTGACATTAGATATAACTAATAGCTACCCTGAAAATCTACATCCTTTCAATAAATGTATAGTATTACAATTCATAATATGCATTGATATGAAAACAAACGTATTTTTATTAGCGTGTGTGTAACCATACCAGTGATATAAGATATTCTATTCAAAAATACCAGGTTATGAGCGTGTAGAGCCCCCAGAAAAATGGTTGTTGGATAAACACTTACCGAAATGGAGCAAGAACGTTCTATGATGTAAATGTCTTTTGATAATGATGATCATTGTCTGAACATTTTTCTGTTTTGATTTATTTTCTTCATGAGTCAAATTTATCAAACGCCAGCCTATTTTTATTCTTAGATTTTTCGAGTAGTAAATCTTGTTTTGCTTTTACTATTTTTTATGGAAATGAAGGAATGGCACTTTAGTTGTTTTTCCACGATTTTATTTGTGCCCATAATTACAATTATAACACTTTGCGACGTAATTGTAGGCGAATCAAGTGTTGATGGATATCGGAGTCAGCTGTTTAGATTGTGAATGGTCAGTTAATAAAATATTATGAAATACATAGTACGTTATTCAGTAGCCATCAGTAGAACTAATGAACGGGCAGTGCGGTGGCATTTGAAACTAGTAAGAGCCTGAGTAAAAATATTTGGTATTGATTTGGTCTTAAATGTCTTCAATATGTCTTCAAGATCATAATGTTTGGTGCCGTTTTACCAGCGAGACATTGGAGGTATAGAGACTTCTCTTACATCTATGGCTGTAGCTGTGCCAAGACAAGGCTAGGTAGACATGTCTTAAGACAAGAAGTGTAAGTCTTGATAAAAATGTATGCTGAATTCCTCTTGAAGAAAATTATATTACTAATTTGGGGCTTTAATATTTGCCAGGTTTAATATTATACACGTTTCCGTTTATAAATTTTATTGTCTATTATACTCCGACCAATATAAACTATGGACTTCATCGGCAGGGTCTGCCATTTCCAGAAATTTGGTAGTCGGTGTAAACTTGTCTCAAAACGAACTATTTTCGACTTAGAAATAAGATTAAAATTGATGAATGAAGAGTTCGTAATTATTAAATACGTCATTTTTAATTTAAAAATTCAGAACCTGTGGAGCTGAACGTGTATAACCCTTACAAATTTTCGTCCAAAAAATAAAAATTGCAACTTTCGAGAAGGATCTCCTAAACTGTTAGAAATACGTAAAAACAAACAAAATTTTCGGTACCCTTGTCAAATGAGTATAATACGAATAAAAATGCGTGAATAGATTGATCTAGAGCAGCGATTCCCAAACTGCTACCCTGGGTAGGGTGGCTACTCGGCAGTAGGGGGATGCCACCCCGGGCTAGGTAGCTCGGTAGGCTCCAAGGCAGGGTCTCCGTTGTGAGCATGGGACTATTTTTAGACCTAGCATGGATGCCTTTCATTGTTCTGAGATTGAGACCTGTTACAATAACTGAAGTTATGAAGGTATGACACAATTAAATTTAAATGAGCTGAATCAATTTCGTGATATAATTTTAGAAATATGGGGGAAAAGTTCATACAAATCGGTTAATATTTTCACCAAATTTGTCCAAGAAAATTTAAATTGCTGGACTAATTGACCGAGTAACAAAAGTGTAATAACTTTTGAAGTTATTAACCAATTTCTTTCTATCTTTTTCTAATGTTCTCGCCATAGTCCAGAAAATCTAACGCTTCCTATTAAAATTCGCTAATGAATATTTCACTAAATTTTCCATTTTTCCTGTTCGGTTTCCCCTTGGGTTTCAGTATTATGAAAAAAATTTGAGGGTGGCGGCCCTACCGCTCCCCAGAAAGAGTGAAAAATGTTTTGGAATTGCTGATCTAGAGCACCAATTCCCAAACTAGTGCCGACAGTCGGCGGCCCGACCGTGGTCGGGGAAAGCCACCCCGGGCCCAGCACCTCGGCAGCCCCCCCCCCCCCCGCTATGGAATCCCTTTCATTGCCATGAGATTTAAGGCTGTTTCAATAACTAAAATCCCAAAGACATGGCCCAATTCAATTCTAATTATCTGAGTCATTTTCTTGATGTAATTTTAAGAAAATGAAAAAAAAGTTGATGAAAATCGGTTAACATTTCAAGTAATTAGGCATATCTCTAAGTACATGCAAAATTACAATAACTGTTAACTGGCATTGAAGATATCAACTGATTTTAACCAACTTTCTTCTCATTTGCTTAAAATCAGATTAGAGAATTGATTCAACTAATTAAAATTCAATTTATTAACATTTAAACACATTTTAATTTTTCTCAAACGGTTCTAATTCACTCGCGTGAAGCATGCAGCCTCCCGCATGACCGACCGTCAAGTGTCCCCCTTTGGTTCTAGCAGAGGGGAAAAAATGGTAGGGTGGCGCCCTTGCCTCTCCCTGAAAACTGCAAAAAAGTTTAGGAATCGCTGATCTAGAGAACTGTTGGACATAGAAAAAAATGGACAACATTTTTAGATTCGCTATCTAAACAACATAATTTTTGCAGATAAATAAACGTATTTATACATAAAAAATAAATACACTAAAGATAAATTAGCATTCTATACAATTTAAAGCAGATTAATAATAACCCTCGAGTCTTCACCTTTAAAAAATAGTCTGAATACGTTTCACGATCTAGATGTATAGAGTAGTTTGAAATTGTCTTGAATTAGTCCTTACCCATGACAAAATCAAGAAAAAATAGTTTTCCCCTAAAGATGTCAGTAGCTAATACTTTTTGGTAAAGGACTATCTGCAGTTTTTCTGGGGCGCAAGAGGCTTATAACATGGTGGTTTGGAATAAATTTGTTTACTTTCAATTTCATTTTTACTATTTTAACCAAAAATATGAATCCTAGCATAAAATCGTACTTATAAAATGTGAAGATACAATTTGGGCGGAAAATGTTGTTGAATAAAAAGTAATTGTAACTTTCGTCGTTTTCCCAAAAAGTTAATTTTTTTATTAGTGAAGTGTCTTGTAGCAAAATTTTAATAACATTTCAAATCTGCTTTCAATGAATAACTTTTGCCTATTCATTTTTTCGTCTCTCTTTTGTCGTTTTTTCACAAATTTAATATCCTTATTTTCAGTCTTATATTTTACAATCTGAAAAATACCTACTCGACCTATCTTAAAATTATTAATCAAAAATGTATAGATTCTTCGTGGGTGAAAAACTTTCTTCTTTGAATATTTTGTCGAACAAAATTTTATTTTGTATTTTTATTGCAATTTTTCACTCTTAAAACAAAAACTACGCATCCTACTGAAAAATGATGTGTAACAAATGGGATCTTGCAAATGCTATAATTCCGATAATTTTTTTCTTACATAAAATTTTAAAAAATTAAAAAAGTGGCCCTAAAAATGTTGAAAATTGTCTAACTTTTTGAATTTGTATCACAAAAGGCTGGCTATCGAAATCGCTTTCCACAATTTTTTACACAACACCTTGTTTGACTGTAAAATTATAATTTGTACATTTTTATCCTGTATTATAAGGTATTAGTTTAATGTATATAATTTTGCATCGCAGGTTTTGATCAAATCTCAACGATTTGACACTAACTGAGCCAGGAAAAATGGTTTTCACAATGATGACTACTTGTGGCCTGCAAACACATTTACTTAAAAAAGAATGAATAAATCTTAGTTAAAAATGTAGTCCGTCAATTTATTACCCTGAAGCTTATACATCTGGGAATATCCTAGAATATGAAGGTTTAAGAAAATAAAATAAAAAGTAACGGTGGAAAATTTAGTTTCGTTGAAAAAAAATCTTATCCAAATGATAAGTAATTATTCGAAAGATTTTTACTGTATTTTGATTTAATTTTTAGCTATTTATGACTGTAATAAGAATACAAAATATATGTATCTGTTTTTTTTAAGTTTTTGATAAATATCGTATAAAAAAAACGTTTAAACTTTAATATCATTACAATTGTGTAAACAACAGAAATACTTATTTGCCCCCTCCAAAAGGTTTCTGATTTTAAATAATATAAAAAAATAAAATTTAGAAAAAATATATGTAAATCAGTGCTGTTCTGGAGGATATCCAACGAAAATGCTTCGTTGACGCTACTAGTATAAGAAAATATAGTTGTAGGTACTTGGGTATGATAAAAATTTCAATTGTCCCATACAATGGTTATATTTTTCTCATACCCAAACATGGGGAAAATGCTAATTGTTCTATACGTTGGTTGCATTTTTTGTATACCCAGTTTTTATTTTTCCCATCCTACAATTAAATGCTAATATTAAATTTAAAATGCCAATTGTACTATACGTTGGTTGTATTTTTTATATACCCAGTTTTCATTCTTCCCATACTACAATAAAATGCTAATATTACTTATGCTACATTACATTGGAAAAGGTCTAACTGCACTGAATATTTTTCCATTGAAAATGTACAAGTATAACTTTTTCACTGCTCCAAATACAAAATGT
This sequence comes from Belonocnema kinseyi, assembly GCF_010883055.1. Taxonomy (NCBI): domain Eukaryota; kingdom Metazoa; phylum Arthropoda; class Insecta; order Hymenoptera; family Cynipidae; genus Belonocnema; species Belonocnema kinseyi. The sequence continues at coordinate 84,297,511 of NC_046666.1, read as the reverse complement.
TTAAAAAGTGTAGATTTAAACTATAAGGAATTAGACGCTCTTCTATAATTTTCCCTCTCCTCTTGCATTGTGACCGTCTAAATGAAAAGTCACTTTAATTTAATTTTGTCCTGACACAGATTCGTAGACCTGGTCAGATAGTTTATCAAATGAAACACAAGTTGCAGCCGTAGCTGTCAAACAAGGAATGAATCTGAAGCCGAGGCCCTACCGGGACGGTCACACGATGAAAGCTCACACTCTACTGCCCTTATCATATAAAAAGGGAGGGGATGATATTTAGCTGCTCTTCGCCTGCGAAACTTCTCTCTTTTAGAAGAATGCGCTTACAAAGCTCAAACATTTTGACCTATTCTTTCTAGCTTCACACCTCTCCTGTTAGAGTGAATTTCTCTCGAAATTCTTTGTACTTTCATAGCTTACTTCCTTCTAAACTTAATAGGTTTATTATCTAACATACTCTCTAATTCAATCGTATAAGCGCTATCGTTGTTTATCTTATTGGTCGTACAATAAAAATTAATGTAAAGGCTAGGAAAACATTTCTGAATTAATTCGTAAGCTCTGCATTTATAAATTGCAAATATTGAGATAAGGATGAATGAAGTGTAGCCCCAGTAAGAAAGAATGTTCGTTGCCTGTTCTTTCCAAGAATGAGATCTTCTAATACTCTGTACTTTACTCAAAACATTTTCTATCTCATCTAAAGATTTTCCGGCTAATTTTAATTTCTGGTTATTCATTTGTCCTTTCAAGGGTAGGAATTCATGTCTTACAAGATTTTAATCGGATTCCGAGAATGGACTTGTAACCTTTTTTCGTTATGGAAATTCTGCGTTTTTACTTTTGTTTTGCTTAATTTTACAATAGTGTATTCGGTATGTATAATGCAGTTATCTAGAGCTTTAATTAAAGTTACACCTGTTATTGACTTTTCATAATTTGAATTTTCGCAGTAAATTTGTATGGTTTCCTCCTTGTTTGGAATTATAATGACACCATGCTCGTTTTGTAAAATGTAAAATACCGTTTGATCAATAATGATTACATGTATCTAAAATATTTTGTTGTTTATAATTTTTACGCTGTTTTCTATTAGTTGTGTTTCGCAGTATTCAGTTTCTGTTAGGAGATAGCTAGGATTCTTTCTTTTACAAATTTTTGTAATTCCAAGTAATTTACAGTAACTAAGCTCACTTTCTGACGTAGGGATGTAAAGAGTTTTTTGGCGTTGATCATTACATAATTTTCATTTTGGATTACAATGATAAAAGTATCCCCCTTTTGTAGTGGTATCGGAATTAATAAATCTATTAATCTATTTATTTATTAATTTACTATTTACCAATGAAACAGTTACTCAGGCAATATCAGTGAAGTATTGATCATTTTCCTCTACTAACTGAATACCATGCTTTTCATTGTTTACTTCTTCAAATTGTTTAAATCAATCTATAAGTGTAGTCGGACGTAAAATTTGGTGATGTAATATTCCGTGTTTACCGTCATTTATTGCATCGATTAATAGCGATATGTCTTCACTTAATTCTGATATAATAACGGTCACGATTGTGATCAGATTAGCCATTACTATGTTTTCGATATTTTCATTAGTCTTATTGGCTAACTTGTTTTAATTATCTATAATGTTTTTATTTTTTTAAAACAAGGAATCTACATCATGTACGGCCGAATTTAAAATAGTCCTAATTACTTTAGTTTGATTTTGCAATGACATTTTTAACATTTTGTTTTGGGAATACAGTTGATCAAGTTCGTGGTTGATATAATCTAAATCACTTTCCGATAGTGTACCAAAAAGTGTCTTGGGTATGATTTCAATAAAATTAAAAGCTCCCCTTCTATACCGATTCTTTCCCAATAACTGATTGAGCAACAATCTTCGAATATTTAATCTTTTAATTTGGGATTTTAAGATTTCCAGTTTAAATGGTTCTACACATTGATTAAATCGTTCAAAGACGGGTCTATACAAGAGAATAAGTTGTTCGTATCTTTTGTCAATGCAGTGTGTTGACGGGCGAAATGAGTCTCCATGTAGGGTGATACATGTTTGCTGTACCAAAATCCTCGGCGCATACGGTAGATCCATCAATTGAAGGGAGGGTCACGTTAGCAGATGTGATCGAGAGAAATGATAGGAGTATCCAAGTGACATTAATTCTAAAAAGAAACATAAAATGAACCGATGAAACTATTGATAGAAGGGCTTTAACCTATTAGCGTGTACAGTGTAATACTGATTATTGTATAAAATTTTATAACCAAAGTAACGGACGCGTTTGCATATGGTGTAAGGTCCGAGCCATTCACTTTCTAATTTTGTTCTTTTGCCTGTACTAATTTTGTTCTTTTACCTGTACTCTCATGAACTGTGGTATTAAATGCTACGCATATTAGATTCAAATTTTGGTCCCATTCCGTCTCGTTATCGGCCATGTATGTTTTCAATAAATCTTTAATTGTTTAAATTTTTTAACCAATTCCAATACAAAGTTAGCTCCCTGGTCAGTTAAGATGTGCTTTGGAGAGGAAAATATGTAAATGTGATGATCTAGTAGATTTGTTAATATGCTTTCGAACGTCGTTCCCCATAGTGCTATAAGAATGATGTATTTCGTGAGCACAACTTGGATGGATAGAATTTTTTTTTCCGCTCGTTGTTTCCGGTAATGGACCAACTATGTCCATCGCGATCTACTCATTCGGCTGCGTCGGCATTTCCGGAATGACTGCTTTAACTTTGAGGCGAATTCGGGTTAGTTTTTCACGTTAGCATGCTCGAAATTTGTTAACGAATTCGATTACATCTTTCTCCATATTTTTCCATGATGTTTGTTCGCGTAGTCTCTTGATTGTTTTATTTTCTCCAAAGTGACCAGTGGCCACGTTTTCGTGTGATTCCCTCAACAGGTTTCGTTTCTCTTCTTCACTCAATTTTTTATGAGGTGGTTCGTACAGAATAAATGTATATTCTGTGAATTTTTGTCTGTAATAGAAAATTCAAAATATGTCCGATGCGTACACATTCCGTGATTTTTATCAAGGGATCCTCCATATGAAATTTAAGTATGCTGCAGGTTTTGTTTCTGGTAAAATCTTTAATTTTGATGTAGAGGAGTTTGACCCATTTTCCTTCCTCATAGTCTGGTAACTGGATTCTTAGCAAAAAGAAAATGTTTTGTTTGCTAATTTTAATCTAATTCTTTCCGTTGGCGACAGGTTTTATTTTTAATTTACTAGGCAGGCGGTTCCTTTTCCAGTTTGCATAATCGTTTTGAATTTCCTTTTCATCCGACGGTTCATGATTTAACAATCTTTCAGAAATTGGTTCATTATCTTCGCCTAATAATGATGGTGTATCAATCTCGTCAACTTCTTGAGATTTATCCACTTGGTTGATGTTGGCATTCTCTTCCGATTGTTCATAGAGCTTTTGATCTTGAATGGGGTGCATTCTCGAAAGCGCGTCAGCTGCCGTATCTTCCTTCCCTTTTTTATACACGACCTTGTATATGTATGCTTCCATCTGAAATCACCACCTCATTAACCTGGATGAAGGGTCCTTTACGTTAAAAAGCCATACCAAAGCTTGATGTTCCGTTTGTATTATGAATTGACGTCCGAGAAGATATTGACGAAGCCGCTTAACTGCCCAGACAATTGCTTATGTTTCCTTTTCGGCAGTGGTAAAATTTAGCTCAGTTTCATTTAGAGTTTTCAAGATGTAACAAACTGGGTGTCCCTGTTGCGATAAAATTGCCCCCAGTCCAACATTACTTGCGTCGGTGGTCAAAGTAAATGTGTCCTTGATGTCGGAATATCTTAATACCGGTGCAGAGCAAAGAGCATCTTTCAACATTTTAAAACTTGTTTCGCAAGATGGCGTCCAGTTAAAGGGATGATTTTTTTCGTCAGTGCTGTTAAAGGTTTAGCTATCGTATATATTCTCATTCCGGTCGAAGAAACTCAAACTTGTCTGGTGGAAGTATAAGTCCAGTAGCCCGTAAACGTTCAAATAAGACAACCAGATGTTCGTTGCGTTCTTCGAGTGTGTTACCAAAGACAACAATGTCGTCCAGATAAGCAAAGCATATCTTTCCTAACAGTCCTCTTAATGCTGTGTCCATAATTCTTTGAAATGATGCTAGAGCATTTTTAATTCCGAAAGGCATGCCGTTATAGTGAAAATATCCTTCAGGTGTAGAAAATGCAGTATATTTTTTCGAGTTTTCGTCCATGGGAATTTGATGAAATCCTGCGCTCAAATCAAAGGATGAAAAGAATTTTGCTTTTCCAAGGTGGTCCAGAATTTCTTCGATTAGAGAAAGTGGGTAGGCATCTTGATCTGTTTTTTCATTTAACTTCCTGAAATCGATTACAAGCCTCCATTTAGGGTTTCCCGACGCGTCGTGTTTTTTCGGGACTACCCGAAGGGGTGAATTAAATGGTGAGTCCGAGGCTTCTATTATTCTCTTTGTCAACATTTCATTTACTTGATTTAAGATTTCTTCTTTGTGGCATTTCGGATGTCGTGGTTGACGCATGTTAATATTTGCTTCGTCTTTCAGGATGATTTCAAGTGACGCGAGACTTGTGCAGGATAGGGGATCTCCTTGCAGTGAGAAAATATCGTGATAAGAGATGGCTAGCTTTTGAATCTGAATTCTGCGTTCATCTTCTATATGTTCAAGCCTCAAATCTCCATTTAATCATTTCAATCTAGCATTTAATTTATTCTGCGTAATGTGAGTTACACACTCCTCTCGTTCTTGGGCGACATTGATATACTTGTACTCTATCTCTTCATCACTTAATCTCAAGTCTGATTTGGTTTTGTTACTAATGGGAATCATAAACTGTGAGTCAACAATACGGTAAATGGAATTTTAAATGTAGGGATTATCTTCTATGAGAATGTGTCCCTGATTTTTGTTTGTTTTCACGCTTATAATTTTGATGGTGTTTTTGGGGATAAGAATACCGTCGTACTCCAAGGGATAGACCTTATCATCGAGCTGAAGGGAACTGTTTGACAAGTTGAACTGATAAAAGTACAGAAATGGTGTTCCAATGATGCCTTCCTCGGGCATGTGCAAATTTTCTGATACAATTACAAAGATATGTTTTTTTCCTTGAAACTTAAACTTGGTGACTTCGTTTGTCCGGTGCTTATTATTTCCCATTAAAAACTCTTCGTTCATTGAAATTCTCTGGTGATATTTGTTAATGCAATTTTCTTTTATTAGATTCATGGATGCGCCACTATCAACTAATAGTTTTACAGGTTTTGTTGCTCCGTGTAATTGTCCTCTGATAGAATATAATCTTCCAGATATTACTGATACTCTGTCTCCGATTCCACTTCCATTTCTTTGATATCTTCTTCTTCCGTTTCTTCTTGGAGATAAGTCACACGATTCGGAGGTCGACCTGCCGAGGATTTCGTATGAAAATTTTTCTGTTTGGAGAAACATTGAGTGTCGGTGTGTCTAGGGATATTGCAGTGACTGCAAAATAACTGGATTCTCTGCTCTAAATGTATGCTGTGATTTGGAGGATTGTTTGGTGTAGGGTATTTTGGTTTATTTAATTGGGAGTTTAAGGTCTTAAAAGGAGATTTATTGATAGCTGTGCGAATTGGTATTTGGGGCTTAATCGTATTTTTGGATTGGCGCATTTTACTTCTTTCCATTAACCTGACTTCGGATTGGATTACCATTTGTTGTGCTTCTCTAACATCGCTGCGATTTTTGCTTGAAACTCGGTCTGGAAGTTCTTCTCTTAAATTCATGATGTATTTTTTGAAAATTGCTTGCTCTTCATTTTTTATGCAAATATCTCATTCATGTGTTACGGGATTTTTCGACTGAACAGCATACAAAAGTTCGTGCATTCTTCGGTTGAATCGTGCATTGAAGTTTTGCGTACTTTCCCCAGGTCCTTGAATTACTTGTGAGAGTTTTGTGCGATTAGTTTCAATGATCCGGTAGTTCCGAAATTAGTTCTAAGAGCTTTGAAAAGATCATCATAACCCTGAATTGATAAGAAACAAATGGATTTTCCTGCTTCTTCTTCATTTTTCTTCTGCGATGATCCACTCTAATAAAATACCTGGATTCGAGAAATGTCCGTTGAATTTTTTAATTAATTTGACTGCGTCTCTCGCAGGGATAGTTTCTCTTGTAGGGTTGACTTTCGTGGGAGTTGTTACTCTTTTCTTCGGCAACCTTTGTAGAATCCTAGGATCAATTAGTTCAGATTTTACATGCAACGCATCATTATTACCTGCTCGAGATTCATCATCGTTCCCCCTTTTGCTTTTGTCAAAAGTAACCAAATCCAAATTCTTTGCTAAAGAGCGAATTTCTTCTCTACGAGTATTTATCGGGATATCCATGTTAGACATCCGGTCCGATAATTTTTGTAGCATGCCGATTATATCTGCATTTGTTGCTACTAGGGGGGTATTTTCCGCCTGTGAAGATGGTTTTTTCTTAATTCCGCCTGCCATGGCTTTTTTCTTCTTATTATTGTGTGTTTAGTAGTGTACCTAATTTTGAGTTTCCTGCTTATGTTAACGGATGTCGGGTGGTATGTCGCGCCGCGTTATCTAGTCTCTATATTTTTCGTAACAATCAAATACTTACGTACGCGTATAGACCGTGGCGATCTCAACCCTCTTGCCAGTGACTATTTACAATTTAAATTTACTATTTGAAACGAAAGTGCTACAACTTTCGCCAAATATTAGGAATGAATCGATGAACGTTTTTTAACGAAAGGTCTAGTCTCGCGTAGTCGACCAGCCTTACGAGGTTTTCGAGAGTCGTTACAGAACACTTCTTTTTCTACAAAAAGTTTTTTTTTCCTCTTCTTTTTACTCACTTGCGATTTTCCGTGAAGATTGTTGGTGGCTGCTTCAGTGGATCTACTTGTTCTGGTCAGCCGTGGGTTTTAGAGTCCGTAAATTTTTCAATTTCAACGGTGCCAACTTGGTTGGGTGACGTCTCGCCTTTTAGTCTAATTTTCTAGACAAGGAATCACTGTGAGCCTACTTAGTTCAGCCCAGTACGTGCTTTCTCGATTTTAATTTCTTTAAAAAAAAGGTTCTTATTGATACTTTTTTGAGAATGGCATATCAATCAAAAGTATCCTGGCAGGATCGCCAATTTATGTGACGGTCTGAATGAAAAGTCACTTTAATTTAATTTTGTCCTGACACAGACTCGTAGACCTAGTCAGATAGTTTATTAAATGAAAGACAAGTTGCAGCCGTAGCTATCAGACAAGGAATGAATTTGGAGCCGAGGCCCTGCTGGGACGGTCCCACTATGAAAGCTTACACTCTACTGCCCTTATCATATAAAAAAGGGATGGGATGATATCTATCTACTCTTCGCCTGCGAAACTACTCTCTTTTAGACGAATGCGCTTATAAAGCTAAAACATTTTGACCTATTCTTTTTAGCATTCACAGCATTCTTCTTCTTTTTGTGAAACATTTTTAATTGCACTGAATCTTATTGCATTCAAAATATTGATCTATTTCACTGCTACATATACAAAATGTTTCAGCTCCGCACATGCACGCTTTAATCAGATGTGCATTCTGCAGCCGCGCATCAAAGCTCCATACATGACTGTAAGTTTTCACATGCCAGTGTATGGGATTCTCGACGTGTATGGGATAATAAAAAGCAAGAGAAAAATAGCATACTATGTTATGGGAAAAAGACGATTATTTTTCACAGTGTATGTGATGAGAAAGTGTACGTTGAAACCGAAGACGCTTTAAAAAAAGAGAGTTCACAATCTGCAAGTTCTAGTTGTCCATGCTTGGACCTTTAATTTTAAAAGGTCTGTGGATAAATGTAGGGGACATACAGAGATCGAGCGCGGTGCGCGACACAAATATATTATCGAGCGCGAATTCCGAGAACTAACAGTCGTAAATGGTGTAAATCATTTTATGGTCAAATTTGGATCTTTAGCTCGAGGGGGTCACATTAATCCTCATAATAACTATCTTGATATGTACTTCAATTGCAATTCATGATATTATAAATCTTTTATCAATAAAAGTGTTGTTTGCAAATTTAACTATTAGGTTAAAAATTCCTTAATTTTAAATATTTTTTTGAAAATTCATGTATTTTGTGAAAAATTAATCTTTTTGGTTAAGAAGTAAACTATGTATTTGGTTAAAAATGTATTAATTTCAGCTTTGTTTAAAAATGCATTTTTATGGTCGAAGACTCACCATTCTGCTTTGTGTGTGTGTTATAATAGTATTTTTAATTAACTTTGACAAACAAATTGAAAAAAAACCCTAGAGATATGTTAGTGAGGTATCTGCCTGTATACTTGATATTTCTTTCCTACTAATACGCTAGGACTATTGCAGTATTTTTAATTTAAGGTAGGGGAGCGGCATGTAATGTGGCACACCCTCATTTGAAGAAATTGATTGATTTATAGCGAGAGGTATTTACTGTACTGTATTTTTTTATGTGTACTGTTTGGTATAGTGAACAATTATAGTGAATATATAGTGAATATATAGTGATATATAGTGAATATATATATATATATATATATATATATATACATATTAATAATATAAGTATAATATATCGTGAACAATATAGTGAACTCAATTCTCATTATGAAAAGTTATTTTTTTGTTATGTGTGTATTTTTAAAGTGACCAAAAAGTAGTGAAAAAGTACAGTAGCATTTTTCCGAATTGAAAAAATATAATGTATAACGTTCAAGTTGCACACAATTTATAAGTCATTATTTAAACCTATCATGTACCCAAAATTAATTTCATTGAACTCAGTAAACAACTTTTACTTCCCTTTCCGAAACTGCAATAAGAGCGAGCCACATGTGCCAACCAGGAAGGATAACCTGGCGCAGGCAGACTTTTTATGAAACTTGATCATTAACTACTTTAATAGACGTAAATGCAATAATAATCATACGCATAGGGTAGATAAGATATTGATTTACGTGCTCTTTATTATTTTACTACAGTTTTCAACATATTTAACTTTTGACGGAGCTTTTTATAACATGTGCGCCACATTACCCGCTGCTCCCATACAATTCTCAAAATAGCTAACTCTTGTGTCATTTGTAGTGTCGTTCTATGCATACTGGAAAGACAAGGTTACCCAGGTAGTCGTGGAGGAAAAGACCAGAACCCGCCTTCATGTACTCGTCCCAGGTATTGCGGGCGAATTTATGATTACCGCGCCCTAAATATAAGCCTCTTTAATATTTCTATTTTACCAAACGAGCATTTTCTAAAGGGAAGAAAAATTCCCCAATAGCTTACTTAAATTTAATACAAATTTTTCACACTATTAGAATTTCTTTATACTTGAGATTTTTATACTTGAAATTGCTTTCCGACTAATACTTTTATTTATAATGAAGGCGCAATGATTAATAATAATGTAATTGCTTAAAATAATGGATAAATTTCCTAGAAATATTGCTGAGAGGAATTCAGGACTGTTTTTAGTTTTTTTTTCGCTAGAACTATTCCTGTATATTTGTACACATCTCAGAATTACATGGACAGCTAACGTCCGAGCCGTAATTTTTCACTTATGGGTTTTTGTAAGTGCATAAAACAAACTTATGTGGGTCATATTTAAAAAATAAGTTTTCATTCTTATTCTATTGTTAATCGTGAAAACACATCACAGAAAAAAAACAGGAGATAAAGTTTACATCGATTCCAGGTGAAAGATTCGCCGCAACAAAAACTAACCTTGCCAGATAAACTTTACATGAAACGCAGATAATTTCCGATTTGAACCTTTCCTGTATAATCTTTCTTCTCATAATCGCTCCATTTTTATTCGAAATTTAGCGAGAATTACGACGCCATCCCTATGTATCGTCGTTTACTTAATTAAATTTGAGAGCAATAGGGATTCCCATCTGTCAGTTGGTTTTTGCGCTTTTTTCTAAATGGTATTAAATCACTTTTAATTCATCTATAATAGTGTGATTTATTTCGGAGAAGATATATTAGCAAGAATAATTTTTTTCGTGTTTTCTGTTGTTGATTCTACACGTTTTACCGAAATTTGCTCACTTAAGCGTGACGCATTCAACAAGCTCAGAATTATTTTCCTAGCCACGGTGACACTTTCGCCGAAATATGTTTAATTTTTATCCGTTGCAAGTCTTTCTTGTAATAAATTTTAACTTTTTTTTGTCTGCGTTGTTTTAAATCTGATGTCCCGATTTATAGCTCGAATTAACTCATACTTTACCGCTTTCACATTGCTGATAAGGACGTCGTAGCAGACGACAGCTTGTATTCGATCGTAGAATAAACTTTCGTCAAATAGAATGTAAACTTTAAAAGCGGGAAATTTTACATGCAACAAAATTTAACTTTAGTTTTTCCTGTGATGTTGAGTTTCAACTCCATGTACCTTATGTTAACGATTCTGGATAAAATTTACGAAAAAGTTTTTATTTCGTATAGTAGTTATCTGTTACACTTTATGGGGCTTGCGCCACCCCCAGATAAAATATTTTTCAAACGCATTTCAGGAAGGGGAGGGGGTGAAAAAATGTGCAAAAAAGTTTGATTATAAAATTAGTTAAATAGATCTATAAGATCTACCTGGATGAGGTCGAACTTGTATGGGTTCTGCTAAGGTAAGTGTCCAAAAATGTATATAATACAAAAGTATTCTCATTAAATTCAGCCATTTTCACGTTTGGCGTGGTTTCCTGGTGAGTTACCATATTACATAAAAATGGATTGTTTTCGTTAAGAATTGTTGTGCTAGAGGCTGTTTAACCCTTGTGTGCACACCCGGGTACCCGTGTACCCACCACTATACATTTTTGCCTGTATCTAGAATAGAAAAAAATTCCGCTTCGGATGTCCAGATCATCTTCATTTGGTTCAATTGCAAGTGAATAGTGCATATAGTTCATTTAAGATTTGTTTTATTTGCAAAAATAATCGACTTTCAGTAAACCTTTTTGATGGACGCACCCAGGGTCCAGGGTACCCACAATAGAAAAAATTCAATTTTGAGCGGATTATAACTTCTTTATCAATATATTTGACTTATTTACGTGAAAATAGGTTGAGTAATGATAGGATACATGAAATTTAAGATGATAAAAACCTTTATTGTTCACATTCTATACATCTGTGTTTACACATCCGCACCACCGAAAAAGACGATTTGCACTGACTACATCGATGTCGCAGGCTGTATCCACTCGCAGAAACACCTTCGATTCCCCTTTTAAACGAGCTACAGTATGTATATTTTTTCAAAAATGCCTCTGGCACTTACTTCTAATGTTGATTTATTGGAATGAATGAAGAAAAAAAATTAGTATTGCATACATATTTAAAAAATTGAAAAAAGAGAGGTGGGTACACGGGTATCCTGGGTGTGCGGACAACGTGGATGAAGTTGGGCGTGCACACAAGGGTTAAAGGTATTAATATATGCATCGAAAAAGGGTGAGAAATAATTAGGCTTAAAAGTACAATTTTACTATTTTATAAGTAAATTCCATCTATATAGATATCGAATTTTTTTCAACACATGTTTTCAATACAAGGTGTTGCTTTTTTATATAACAGTTAATTTTACAAAAGCGATTGATATGGCATTGGAGAATAAAGAAAGAGCACAAAAATCATGAGCACAGAAATCGAGAGCACAAAAATCCCAACATTTAATGTATGCAAGTTTTTGTATCAGTCTGCAGGCTTGTATTCGCATACAAATTTGGAAGTTGTTTTCGTAACGATTAGGGGTGTACAATAATTTTGCTCCTCAGTTATGCTTTAAAAATAGCGTGTTAATATTTTATAAGTATTTTCCATCTTGATACTTTCTTTTGTCAAATTTATTTTTCCAGCACAGGGGGTTGTTTTTTAAAATAAGCATTGATTTTACAAAAATGTTTTATATCACATTGGAAAGCAGAAAAATAGCAAAAGAATCCAGGCCAGTCATATTTTTAATACTTTTTTCATTACAGGGGTTAATTTTTTCAATAAGGGTTGATTTGAAAAAATGGATTAATAGTACATTGTAAATTGGAAAAACAGCAAAAAATCTAACTTAGTCATTTTTTTAAATTTAATAATTTTTTAATGATTTTTGTAGAGTGCCGCGACGCACCACCACCTATGAAAACTCACTAAAAATTATTAAAATGAGATGAACGATTATAGGAGATTTTTTTTGTTGTTGCTCTCCGATGACATATAACACGTTTCCCAAAAAAACTACCCCTAAGTCGTATACACTTACCTCTCGTAATCTAAAACGTTCTAAAATTGTGAAAAGGAACTTTAAACAACGTGAAGATGATTCAGAACTTTAAATTAATCATTGAACCCTGCAAAATTTATCCCTCTTGTAATTTCTCTCGAAAAATACCCTTCCACGTAAATGCATGCAGCGAGGCTCACACTTAATTATTATTAAACGTTTAAAAAATAATAATATTCAGCAAACACCGATAGCGAATACTTTTTGCTTTTTTTTCTCTCCGATTAGGTATAATACCTGTCCCAAAAAACTACCCTTAAGTCATACCTTCCTAGCCCTCTTAATAAAAAACGTTTGAAAAGTGAGAAAACAACATTCAACAATGTAAGGATTATTTAGAACTCTAAATTCATTACTTAAAAAACTTGAAAATTTCGCCTCATTTTAATTTTCCCAAAAAACTTCGCATCCACGCGAATGTATGCATCGGAACTTATATACGTATGTGAAAAGCATTAAAAATAATAACATTCAAAAACCACACTGTTAGGGAATATTATTTGCTCCTTTTTTGCTCTTCGATGTCTCAAATAATTACTTTCAAGTTTTAAATCAACTTTACGTTGTTCAATCTGATGTTACCACCTTTAAAAAGTTTTTTAACACGAGTGGTAGGAATATGTGTCTTACAGTATTTTTTTGGGCACGTTTTACATGCCATCGGAGAGCAAAAAAAAAGAAATATCCGCTAAAAGTGTTTTTTTTTAAATTTTATTATTTTAAATTTTTTTACGTACATGTATAAGTTGCGCTGCATATATTCATGTGGAAGGGTAGGTTTTTTGGGGAAATTAAAATGAGCGGAAATTTTTATTGGCTAGTAATTAATTTGGAGTTCTAAATCATCTTTACATTGTTCAAGGTGATATTCCCACCTTTAAAACGTTTTTGTTCACAAGACGTATGTATCAGTTAGGGCTAGTTTTTAGGGATACGTATTATATGTCATCGTAGACCAAAAATAGACCCAAAAATATCAACTACCAGTGTTTTTTGAATTTTATTATTTTTTATACCATTTGCATATCTATATAAGTTCCGCTGCGTGCATTTACGTGGAAGGGGTAGTTTTTTGGCGCACTTTTCATACTTTATCGAAAAGCAGAAAGAGCAAAAAGTGTCCAGTATCAGTGTATGCTGAATATTATTATTTTTGATACGTTTAATATAAGTATATGTAAGTTACGCTACATAAATTCATGTGAAAGGTTAGTTTCTGCTGTAAATTATACGAGGGATAAATTTTGAAGGGTTAAGTAATTAGTTTAAAGTTCTGGAACATCTTTACGATGTTTAAGGTTTCTTTTTATATTTTTAGAACGTTTTTGATCAAGAGGGGTAGGTGTGTACGTTTACATCACTGGCGGCACTCTTTTCTCGGAAATTTAAAAAACAAAAAAAAAATTGTTGGCAGGAAATTAGCAAAAAAAAATATGGCTTACTCCATGTTTCAACTTTCTTTGGTGGCGGCGCTAAGTAGGAGGACCTGAGTTTTGAGGGGTCTAGCGATTTCGATCAAACTTGAAATAAAGTTTTTAAATTCAGGGAGTGCAAGGATTTTAAATTTATTTACTCACTCCCTTTAAATTCAATTCTCGCAAATTACTTATTGAAATTTCATGTTTTTTGACGGTATAGCGAACAACGTACAGGCCTTTTTCACGCAATTCAGAAACAAGAACAAATATGAAGAGGAGTCTAAAAAATTTGATTCAATTTTTCGTTAAAAAATATATTAAAAATTTTTTAAATATAAATATTTCGATTGTTTATAGTTTTTTACATGAAATAAAAACAATTGATAAACTCTTTGTATCTTTTGAAAATACACGTTTTTTATTGCTGCAGCGCTGCCTTTATGTCTACACGCAACGACAGGTACATTGGGGCGAAAACAAAACACAAAGTTACAAAAGTTCTATAACGCGATTCTTGATTGATTTTAAATTGTCTGTATTATATTGTTCTAAACATACAGGCAATTTATAAAGGTCGGAATCAGGGGCGTCGACAAGGTTTCAATTGCGAGGGGAGGGAGTAATTTTAATCGAAATGCCGACATGATTAAGAATTTGCTGAGTGCATAAATTTCATCTGGTTATAAACAAGATGATATCACTAGGGGAAAAAAAATTTCTTACGTTTCCAACCAAACTTTCGTTTTCCTTTTTAATAATACTTTTCGATTTTGCAGTTCAACGTTTTATCAAGCTACAATCCACGTTTTGTGTTCTTTCCACTCCTTTTTCATAATCTTCTTTTGATACCTTGACTTTGCTTAATTCGAGTTCGAATTTCGCTGGCACTCATGTAAATTTTCTAGCTCCTCTTAAGGGCGTCTTCATACCTCGTTTGTCCGCAGGCGGAAAATGTTGGGTTCCGGAACCGAAAGAAAGCACCGGTGCTCTAGTAACCGGTGCTGGAAAAATTGAACGGTGCCGGGAACCGCAGAACCGACCGCGGGAACCGAATCCAGCACCGGTTCCGCTCTGGGAACCGGTAGAACCGTTAAAACCAGTTTAAAAGCTATCGAGAAAAATAACGATATTATTACGTATTACAAGATTTGAAACGCAATTTAAGTGTACTTTAAAAAAATAGTTGCATAAGTTTTTATTTAAAATGTGTTATTTATATTTTTGAATTTTTTCTTCCGCTTTACATGACAAATGTAATTTTCATTCAATCTTTATGATTGATGAATTATTTTGTCCTTGAAGATAGTGTCTGAAATCATATTCGTGGGAGTTTTATTATAAATAAGTCAGCCAATTATAATGTAACAATATCATTAACATTTCGTATAACTTTTACTTCTGAAAACTTTCATTTTAATGAAATTTCCTCGAATAGAATTATAGAAAATCTTGAATAACATAAGCCGTCAATAGTAAATATTGAATGAAAGTTACAATTTTTATCTAACAAGAAAAAGATATAAAATTACAAGTTATTATTATTACACCATTAGGCCATTTCCCTTTCGGGCAGGCGTGACTCACTCGGTAGGGGAAAGGAGTAGTATGTGGAAGGGATAGATATTTTCTATTTTTCTATTTCTCTCGTGCTATTTAAGTAAATAACACGTTCGTTCCGCAACACTGCTCCGGCCCAGGTTGCTGATCAATCTCTCTAGCAATCACCCCAAGCGAAGAACATCACGAAGTCGTTATGTAAGGTTCCCCACTTGGGTCCATTAGTGGCCAAGGTCTTTTGTTTCAGGCGTCATTCACTCTGCTGACACTCTTTTCATTAACTATTTGCCGCCATACTATCC
The DNA here is from genome assembly GCF_010883055.1 of Belonocnema kinseyi. Classification (NCBI taxonomy): domain Eukaryota; kingdom Metazoa; phylum Arthropoda; class Insecta; order Hymenoptera; family Cynipidae; genus Belonocnema; species Belonocnema kinseyi. The sequence goes on along the minus strand of NC_046666.1, from coordinate 84,281,869 downwards.
TGCCCTGGCATACTTCTCTAGCTTCATTAATGTCCATGCATTTTTTCATGCAGGCTCTCGGTTTTTCTGTGACTTTTTATGTCTCTTCTAACTAGGGTCTGATTCACAGATTCTAACCATTCTTTCCGCGATCTATCTCTGGGCACTCTGCCATTTACTTTACCTTGATACACTTGTTTCGTTAGTCGTTCATTTGGCATTCTCTCAACATGTCCGAACCATCTTAACCGATTTCTTTCCCATGTGTCTATTAGCGTCTCTTCTGCACCACGTTCTTTAAAATTATCTCGTTACTTACTTGGTCCATCAGGGTTTTTCCGCATATTATGCGCATGAATCTCATGTCAATAGCGTTAATTTTACTCTTATCTTTTTCTTAATAAGTCCATGTCTCGCTACCGTATAGTACAGTCGGTACAAAGATAGAATTATGTATTGCCATTTTAGCTTTATTTACTATATTTTTACTTCTAATAAGGGGACCTGCTATACCAATAACCTTCTTACCTTCATTTATTCGTCCATCTCATTCCTCATCTATCTTCCCGTCCCTAGTAAATAAGCTACCAAGGTATACGAACTTATCAACATGTTCAATTCTCTCATCATTTACTAAAATATTGCATAGTGTTTTCTCACTCTTTCCTTGGAACACCATAGTTTTTGATTTATCTGCGTTAATTTTGAGGCCCATGCTCTTCATGCTTGCATCTAGTTTATTCAACATTCTTTGTAAGTCTTCGATAGACTCTGCTATACCAACCTTATCATCTCCGAACGCTAACCCACGTACCCTTACTGTTTCGTAATCCACACCCTCTTCGTCGAAGAGAGCCATTCTTAAACACTTGTCCATAAATAATATAAATAACTATGAAGACATAACGCATCCTTGTCTAACTCCTTGAATAATATCGAAACAGTCACTAAGTTTCCTATTCACTCTTACACTCGCTTTTCTACCTGTATATATAGTTTTTATAGCTTATAGGATCCATCCATTGACTCCATACTTTTTCAGGACTTCCAGAAGTTTACTTCTATCTGCCTTGTCAAAAGCTTTTTCAAGGTCAACAAATGCACAGAGAACTTTTTTTCCTACTCTCAAACTTTTTTCTGTTATTTGCCTTAAGCTAAGTATTTGATCCGTACATGACCTTCCTGGCATAAACCCACTTTGGACTTCCCAAATCGTTGCTTCTGTTATTTTCATTACCCTACGAATGAGTATTTTTAAATATATTTTACTTATGGTGTTTAGTAAGCTAATCCCTCTGTAATTATTGCACTCGCTTTTATCTACCTTTCACTTTATATTGGTACCATAATCGCTTTTGTCCAATCGTCTGGGACGTCTCCCATCTCGAAACATAAATTTATCAATTCGCACAGTCTATGTGGTATGCACGCGCCACCGTGTTTAAGCATTTCAGCGTTAATATCGTCTACCGCGGCAGCCTTACCGTTTTTTAAGTTCTTAATTATATCCCTAACCTCAGTGACACAGACTTTTTCAATTGAGTTTTCTATCGCATCGTGTTCAACATCGCAGTTGTGGTGTCCTATAGCCTCATCTCCGAATTGTCTCCTATAATAGTCTTTAAAAGCCTCTAGTATTCCGTCTGCATCATATACCATATCCCCCTTACTATTTCTCATGTTGACAATTTCTGTACTTTTATTTCCTTTCATTTTTTTATAAAGTACTTTCCTGCTTCCTTCAAAGTTGTTTTGTACTTTTATCTCTTCTTCGGCTCTAATTGTATCTTTACTTTCTTTAACTAATCGTTTAAGTATCTTGTTTTCGCGTCTATAATCGTTTCTACGTCTATTTTTTTCCTCATTGCTAAGACCTACGATGTTCAAAGTTCTCTTGTACGCTTCCTTTTTTGCTATTTGGGCAACCTGAATTTCATCATTCCACCACGCATCACCAGACATTCTTCCTACAACTGCAGTACCACACACTTTGATCGTACATCTAACAAGGATATCCCGTAACATTGCCCAGGCGCCCTCTATATCTTTGTTTTTTATACGGTTCTCCCATGTTGCCCTATCTATGCTTTCGATTATCTTATTTCAGAAATCTATTCGCACATCCGATTTATGTAGGTTCTCAATTTTGATTCGCGTTTGTTTTGCTTTGTTGGTTCTCTTTTTTCTCCATCCCCGACCTAAGTTAATTTTTGAGATCAGAAGGTAATGATCAGTATTGCATTTAGGACCCCTCATGACTATTGTATCTTTGGCTAACTTTCTTAGTCTTTCATCCGCAACAACAAAGTCAATTATACCACGGCTATTTCCTTTAGACCAGGTGTATATGTGGATCATTTTATGCCTAAACCAAGTATTTGTAATAAACAGACCCCTTTTTAAGCATAAACCAACTAATTTATCTCCGTTATAGTTTGTTCTTGGATCCCCAAAATTACCTAACACTCTTTCTGTATCCTGATTTTGGATGCTCACTCAACCGTTCATGTCTCCTAGTAGAATTATTCTTTCCCCATGTTCTAAAATTTTTATTGTGTCATTCAAAGTGGTCCAGAAGGCTTCTTTTACTTCTCTAGGATCACTATCAACCGGCGCGTAGCATGCTATGATAAATCGTATTCTGATTCCTATTTCAATTCTAGCCCACAGCAGTCTGGAAGACACGAAACCATGGTCTCCGAGATGCTGATTTGCTCTTTCATTCAAAATTAGACCTACTCCTTGTTTACCATGTGATTCACAGTCTACTCATGACCATATTTCAAATCCGCCTTTCAACACGCCGTTTTTTATGTCTTTGGTTTCGCATCCCTTTTTCTTTGTTTCAGACACACATAAAATGTCTAGTTTCTTCACGTCCATAGTTTCACTCAATTCTTTTACCTTGAGATCATTTACTCCCCTAGCATTCCAAACACCCAATCTCCATTCGTCGCCTGAAACATGACCTTTAGATTTTCCGTGTGCATGCCTTTTGTCATTAAAAGTTCCAATCCTTCCCGAGGCTATTTTGAAGTTTGTATTATTCAGCATTTAGATTATACGCCCAACTAACACCTTTATGCAATAAGTTTATTTTCTGAGTCGAAATCATGTAAAAGTTAAGTATCAAATTGTCATATGGTGGAGATTGTAGTTCTCATGCAGTCCCACCAAAAACTTCAGTCAATAAGAGAGGGTTGGGAGAGGGGGGAGGTAGAACTGGAACCGAGAGAGTCGTCTTGGGTTTGTGTTTTTCTTTTCATGCTGAGAAGGTCACCAACCTTCACCAGCGTTGAGATATATGGAAGTTAGTATCCGGCCGTTTCCTCAGACTCTTTAAGTTTGTTTCCCGATTTCCTAGTAACTGCATATCGAAGCACAATTTTAAGAAAGTGCATTTATACAAAATTTAAAATTTTGTATTTGGCTTTTTCCCCAACCGAGAATATATATGACCAGCCTCTTTCAGAGTTACCACGAAACTGTTACAGAAAATACAAGAGAATGTAAGGGTCGATTTACAACTACGTCATATCCGACAGTCGTTAGAATCATCTTATTTAAAGTCCTCTCGGAATATATACATACACACATATATATACTGAAAGTCAAGAAATTTTAATTCCAAATTTATTCATTTAGAACAGTGTACGGGCAGGGCCCCTTGTTACAATCAACTTATGAACTAATTGAAGAGAAAACTTAAATCTAAATCAGCCGAACAAGTATAATGGCCGCGATTGCTGATTAAATTGCGTAACAAATTGTTTAAGTCTGTCACATTGGTGTCGAAAAAGTCGAAACTGTTGTTGAACTTTTTATTTCCAGCATTCGCTTCTTGACATATCCTAGATAATGTCGAATTCGCTCCATAGTTTGTGCGACGATGAGGTACATGAAATTGTGCTTTTGATCGAAGGGATTTCACGGGTGCATTTAATTTAATCTCAGAAATTAAATAAACTAGGGCAGTCAGTAGAATTATTTAGGATATTATGCAGGAATCGTAAATCAGCAATAAGGAATATAGTACAAATTTTAGGGATATTGAGTAGCACTCTAATCCCGTCATAGTCGTGGTAGCGCCTGTTCATAGCCATACCCAGTTGACTAGCTGCGAATTGAAGAAAACGGTTCTGAATGCGTTCGAGTCTGATCTTATGAACGGCATATTGCGGAGACCAGATGATTGAGCCATATTCTATACTACACATTTTTTGATATTAAGCTGCATCCCATTTATAGTGCACCAAACTTGCAACCGATCAAGATCGTCCTGTAGATCGATACAATCTAGATGGAAGTTTATTTCTTTGTATAATTTAAGATCATCGGCGAAAAGCAGAAAGAAACAAAACTTAATAAATGAGCCGATGTCGTTTACATGTAGGAGGAACAAGAGAGGTCCCAGATGCGAGCCTTGTAGTATACCAGACGAGGCGAGAAACACTTCAGAGAGTTTCCCATTAAGGCGTATCGATTGCAATCTACCATGCGAATAGCTAGAAAGTAATGAGAGTAAGTTAGAAGTAATCCCAAAAGCTCTCAGCTTTTCCACTAGAATTCCGTGATCAACTGTATCAAACGCTTTCGAAAAATGAGTATAAACTGCGTCGACTTGAGAGCCCAATTGAAGCTTTTGTGATAAATAATGCGTGTAGATACAAAGATTAGTTACCGTAGATTTATTCCTCATGAAACCGTGCTGCTCCTCTATAATAGTGTTACTAGAAGCAAGGTAAAGATGGTGATAGATATCTATGGGTAATAATGGATCAAATGGTACGTGTAAGGTGTCAAAAATATTGTTGGTAAATAATAAATGTAAAAAGGCACCGTGCACATTGCGGTTGTTGTTCAATTGTGAAAGATTTAAGTAATCAAGGACATCGGATACAGTAGACGAGATGTGAACACACAGCTGTGACGAACCAGGTTTCGGGACACAGCTGGGACCTTGTTCGGAGTTTAAATTTCACATTACATAGGGCATGTTAAAATCACCAAAAATATAAACGGGTGCATCAGGGAAAGAGCATAGAACGTCCTCACATATAGTACTAAAATCAATATAGCTTTGTAAGTTGGCATTAGGAGATATGTAAAAAACGCCAATCATGTGGGTTTTAGAGTTGGTAAAGAACCTCATAAACACATGTTCAACCGTATTAACATTAGTGGTGATTTCTACACCCCCCAGGCAGTGTTCGGATGCAATTAGGACCCCAACACCCATGCGTTTTCGCTAGTCCGAGCACTTCTGTCGCACCTAAAGATATCGCAGCCTAGGAAACCTAACTCGACATTATCAATATTGGTACGGAGCCATGTCTCAGAAAAAATTTTGACGTTGTAAAAGCTCAATGGAATAGCTTGACGAAGGGAATTTAATTTAGTACGTACGCCTCTGACGTTCTGGTAGTAAAGTGTGATGGAAGAGTTGCTGGAATCAGTCGTCTTGCGTGCATCGGCAGAGGGGGATTGGTAGTGGTAGGAGAGACACTTAGTACTACTTGCTTGAAGTGGCGTTTGGCAAAGTTTCTTTCGTATGCTGTTTCACCTTTGTAACATTGAGGAAAGACCGAAGGAGCGCATGCCCTGCTTCCGATGAGGCACATATCAACTTCATCGGCCGAGGCCTTGATTGCGTCTGCGAGAAAATACCAAGTCTGTAGGCACGACTGTTATTGAGCATGCTATTTGGGATTATTTCAGAAAAATCTCAGAAACTGTGGACATTGGAATTTCTTTGTTAGTGGAGCCATCATCACTACTCTTCTCGGCAAGACCAAAGATTATTAAGTTATTTTTCCTGGAGAATCTCTGCTCCATTTTAGAGAGACATTGACGAGTGAGTGACTTGATGTCAGTGGATGGGTGGGAGGTATCAACGGATTTTTATTCTTTAATCCTACCTTTAGCAGCATCCATCCTGGCAGTTAGGACTACAACTCGCTTCTCTGCGTCATCAATACGCAAAATGGCATTGTCAATTTTCGAAGAAAGATTGTTAAATTTCACAAGATCACTTTTCATTATGCGTTCGATGTCCCCAACAGTAATAGGTGCAGAAGGTGGTTCAGGCGAAGTCGGATTGCGAGATCTAGGACGGCAATATTTTGCATAAGACCCATCGTCAACAGGCGTTACGCGTTGAGCACAACCAGGATGGCAAGGAGTTTGACATGCAGAGCATAATACCGCATCAATCACAGTGCCTTTACATCCCCGACAAATTTTCTCAGCGGGTATGAGTAGTTTGTCGGGCTTTTCCTTGGCAGGCATATTTAAACAACAAACTAACAAATATCCAAAACAGTTAATGTCCACTAGACCACAGGTAATTTTGAGGTTATGTTGCAACACACTTGTACACAAAACGAACACTCTGGAGCGACCGCACTGCGTATTTTCGAAAAATTAATTGATAACACTCATCAAAAAACTAAAGAATTTATCTTCGCATCAAACTTACTAGTTTACGAGTACTACCATACAGGAAATTAGATATTTATTAGGGATCCCCACCGACGGGAATTTAGCAGCCAGCGGCCATTAATAATTTGTGCAAAATGTGCAAATGTGCAAAATTGAAGAAATATAACATGTAAATCCAGAAAAAAATAAAAAACCAAAAAAGACAAATTTTCAAGAAATATTTAAATCTGAATAAAAGCCAAAAACAGGTTTTTTCGACAAAAAAAATGAATTTTCAACAATATAGGTAAATTTTCAATTAGAAAGAAAATGTCAACCAACTAAAAAAGATTAATTTTCGACCAAACATTTGCACCTGTAATCGAAAGAATTGTTTTTCTACCGAAAGAAAAGAATTTTTAAACGAAAAGGATAAATGTTGACAACAGTTCAGTTTTGAGCCAAGTAATACAATTTTTGACAAAAAAAGAACCATTAACAACAAATTTCATTGTAGGCCTTTTGACTAAAAAGAATGAATATGCACATATATACAACAATACACATACATATATATTGTTTTTGTGTATGTTTATTTTAGGCCCACATCTTTGAATTTACAATAAAAAGAGAGTTACACCCCCCCTCCGTTCAAAATCCCAGCGTTATTTTTAGTTTGTAGGTTTAAAATTTCTTTTTTCTTTTTTTATCGTAAAATTATAATGAATTGCTATGAATTACTTATCTTTAAGTACGTTTCCGGATTTCCTAGAAACTGTATATCGAAGTAGAATTTTAAGAAATTGCATTTATAAAAAATTTTAAACTTTCTATTTGGCTTTTTCCCCAACCGAGTATATATATACGACCGGCCTCTTTTAGAGTTACAACGAAACTGTTACAGAAAACAGAAGAGAATGTAAGGGTCCATTAAGATCTACATCATATCCGACAGTCGTTAAAATCACCTTGTTGAAAGTCCTCCCAAAA
>NC_046666.1:84273925-84274380 GCF_010883055.1 Belonocnema kinseyi | reverse complement strand
AAAATAAAATATTTTCCAAACTGAATTCGGAGATGCTATATAATATCGTAACGGACGTCTCCGGACTCTTTTTTAAGGATAATGACAAAACATTTTATTGTGATAAACAAAAATGGTATGCATATGCATTAGTTTAAGGTCAGTGTCGTTTTTCAGCTCTGTCATTTCGATAAGTTGTGAATTATTTATGAAATAAACTTTTTTGAATGCCTACAAACAAGGTTAGTTCCGGGACATTAGTTAGTATGTTTATTTGTAAGGCCACATGCCCTTAAATGTAGAATTTTTTTCTCGGTCATGTAATAAAACAAAATATTAAAAATTTCAGGTTGATTGTATTTCGTAACACTGAAAGGTGGTCAATCGACAATATAATGGAACATGACTGACAAAAGCCATTTAAGACTTGCGAAATATTAATATTCCGACCAGGGGCGAAGGAGGGGGGGGGGGGG
>NC_046666.1:84272283-84273912 GCF_010883055.1 Belonocnema kinseyi | reverse complement strand
GTCACAAACTTTTGAAAGTCGGCAATTCTAGGATATTTCATTAATGAACTCGAGCAGCGTAAAAGGAATTATCGGTAATTCTAGATAAAATCGTAAAGTTTTAAACATTTTTAGGCAAAAAATGTTCAAGAATGAGAAGTGAATTTAGATTTTCATACCATTATATTTCCTTGTTTCGAAAATTCGGCAATTTATTGTAATAATTTTCAGAGTCTCATTTAATTACCCCTTCATTTTGTGGAATCAATAATTTTCTAGACTCAATTAATGATCAAATTCTTGCTTTATTTGTTGATTTAAAATAAGCGTCTAAAAATTTTTGAATCTACAATTTAATTAATCTATTTCAATTAAAAATTCTGAAATCCTCAGAATTCAATTCGAAAAATTTGCTTCAAGAGCGCGCCCTCAGTAATAGCAATTATTAGTCAATTATTAATGGAAAAGTTTAGCATTCGTTATGGCACTTTCATACCTTTTTGCATGCAAACGAAAAATGCTCAATCTTCTGGCTCTATCATGTGACACAACTTTGTAGTTATCTTACTCAAAGAGATTTTCCGCATGCACCAGCGCAAAATGGAAGAAAATGTGCTAGAATGAGATAAGTGCATAGTATTGTTACATGACAGAGTGAGAGGATGGAACTAGGGATGCCGGAATCGACTCCGGTTCTTGGGTGGTACCGGTGCATTCATGCATTCATAAATTGATTTTTTGGACTCGAATCCACGTATCTATTTCAACTCCTAAACCGGCTTTCGAACCGGATAATCGAAACTCGACTCCAGATTCCATGTCTGCAATGCGTCCATTTGATAATTTATAAGGTTTTCCATCTGTAATATGTACAATATGTAATTATTTATTTAAAATAAGTTACTGAAATAGAAACTTTTAAATTTTGTATAAATGCACTTTCTTAAAATTGTGCTTCGATATGCAGGTACTAGGAAATGCGGAAACGTACTTAAAGATAAGTAATTCATAGCAATTTATTATAATTTTACTATAAGAAAAGAAAAAAAAAAATTTAAACCTACAAACTAAAAATAACGCTGAGATTTTGCAGCGGGGGGGGGGGGGGGGGGGGGGGGGGGGTTGGTAACTCTCTTCTTATTGTAAATTTAAAGACGTAGGCCTAAAATAAACACACAAAAAAAAGGTATATATATATATATATGTATGTGTGTATGTCTGTACATATGTGTATATTCATTCTCTTTAGTCGAAACGCCTACAATGAAATTTGTTCTTAATGGTTATTTTTTTGTCAAAAATTGTATTACTTGGCTCAACACTGAATTATTTTCTTCAAAATTCGACAATTTTGTCAACATTCATCCTTTTCCTTTAAAAATTCTTTTCTTTCGGTAGAAAATGAATTCTTTTGATTAAAGGTGCAAGTGTTTGGTCGAAAATTAATCTGTTTTAGTTGGTTGACATTTTCTTTCCAATTGAAAATTTATGTATATTGTTGGAAATTCAACTTCTTTATCGAAAATACCTGTCTATGGCTTTAATTCAGATTTAAATATTTCTTGAAAATTTGTCTTGTTTTTTCTGGATTTACATGTTATATTTCTTCAATTTTGCACATTTGGAATTGAAACTTCTTGACTTTCAATA
>NC_046666.1:84261740-84272183 GCF_010883055.1 Belonocnema kinseyi | reverse complement strand
ACGTGACCAGATTCCTACCTTACCGCCACTTTCTTTATTTCCCAACTTATTTTCACACGAAGCGCTACATCGAGTTAAAAATTTAAGAAAATAAAATAGAAGCAATAAGAAAGGTGGGTCTGCTCCTAAATTTTAATAATTATAAAAAAAGCCAAAAAAAATTGTTCACAACAAAAAACTTTTTTCATGAATACACAAATTTAGGACTAGACCCATCGTTCTGAGTGCTTCTTGTTTGGTATCCCAAATTTTCAACTCGATATAGCGATTCGTTAGAAAATAAGTTGGGAAATAGTAAAAGTGGCAATAAGATAGGAATCTGGTCACGAGACCCACTCGTCTCACAGCCCTCACAAGTATTACTATTCTGACTTACTTTTACGTTTATAATATATATTTTTTAAATATGTAAATTCCCATGACGTCAGGCTTAAATAGTAAATTCGAAACGACGAGGGCTTCAAGCTCTTTGGGCCTCTTTTCCATTGGAAAGCCACTGACGCGGAGGAGAGTGTACAGGGACCGTGGTGGGAGGTGACGGAACTGCGTAATTTTAAACAGTCGTGTACGGGGGCCTTGAAACAGGATAGACTTCACTGTATTTATAATTAAATTAAGAATTTATATGTTCAAGCTAATCTTGAACTGTAATTGCTTTGAACAGATAGTGCTATGGAAAAATCTACTGAACCAAGTTCGCGTGAATAGTGTTAGCATTGTGTAAATTGTCGAAGCCTGGGAGCGCATATACTTTGAAATCCGATTCGCAACAGCATATGGTGAAGCAAGTTGCGGGACTAGAACTAAAACCATTTATTCCTGCATTCTACGTCGTAAAATTCGCCTTTGTCATTTGAAGTCTCGTACATAGTCAGATCGATTCTATACCGGCCCTTAAAAACGAAGTAAGTGAACGCATCGCACACTTATGGTATTGGAATGTTTAGTTCTCATGCATGGTTATATTGCCTATAGTCGTAAAAGGATTGCTCTATCGTTTTAAATCGCAGACAATAGGAATCGATAGAAAGCATTATTTAAATAATTTCTTGTTTAGAGAGTTTTTACATTTTTTTTGTTCTAATTTTTTATTATCTGGAGGTTTAAAAGGACTTCCTGATTTTTTTGTAGACAGTCAACTATCTTCTGATAGTGTAAGTAGAAAAATAATTTTCTCAAGTACTTGAAAACTTTTGAGTGACCAAAATGCCATGAAAAATCAATTTAAATTGAGAATACAGTGACTTTCTATATGATTATATCTAATATAATTAATGTAACTTACATCTTGCAAGTTACAATTTTTTGTAAGTCCGTGTAAGCTTTTTTCGCTTGAAAATACAATAGAAAAAAATCTGGATGGCAGCAAATTTTTTACATTTGATATTCAGTATAAAAAATCCATTTCATTTCTATTAATCCAGTCGCCACTAACACTTCTATATTCACTAATAGGTCCCTGAGGTAACTATTTTTAAAAGTTAAAAAAAGCCCCTGATTACGAATATCTTGGGTAGGATTTCGAAATATGGGTCAATTTTTGTTAAAACTATTGTTTAAAACAATTTCATTATTTATAGACAAAAAAATTCATAAAATTATTTTTACCATAACTGAGCAAAAATCAAATTTTTTTGCGTCACGCACTTTTTTTTGTACGACGATCCGTTTTTTATGTACAGCGTTAAAAATAAATTATTTTTTAACAAAATTGCTATTTTTCACAGTGTTACCTCAGAATATATAATTAACAACAATTTTAAACTTTTTTACTGACTATATGACGGATAGACCTCTTGAAAGGAAAAAGAAATATTTTGATCGAATAGAAACTTCTCTCCCTAAATTGTTGTTGAAAAGTTGTTATTTTGAAGAGAAAACCGTTTAGACTCTTCATTTATTAATAAACATTGATCCAGATCAACCAGTGTCATAATGTTCATTCAAATTGTTGCGAAAGCTTTATCTATCATTATTTACAAAATTTGCTGTTTATAATTTCTGTTGCAAAATTGTTTATAGAAATCTATATAAATAATGATCATCAATTACCAGAATAACCTTCATTTTTTTATTAATCCATGACACATGTTTAAACTTTTCACTCTCTTGATATTTTCTCCTACGACGAGCCACCATTTATTTATGGCCTCATAAATAATGTATTTTTTATAAACATACCCTCTCCTAAAACCCACAAATTTCAATTTATTAGCGATCACCTTTTTTATATCCTTAATTTTACCATAAAGAATGTAATTATCTTGGGCAGCATTCTCGATATCTGACCCTTATCGTTTACAACTATTGTTATTAACAAAAACACCCAATTTAGAAAATGGATTTTTCTTAATTTTTTATTAATCTATGGTACAATAAAAAACTTTAGACCTTTGTGATATTTTTTTGTATGACGAGCCATTATCTATTTATGGCTGTATTAGCTATGTATTTTTTATAAACACAACCTCCCCTAAAAGCCACAAATTTCAAGTTATTAGCGTTTACCTGTTTTTATATCCTTAATTTTACTATAAAGAATATAATTATTTTGGGTAGCATTTTCGATATCTGAACCTTATTGTTTAGAACTATTGTTATTAACGAAAATTCTCAATTGAGAAAATCGATTTTTCCTTAATTTTTTTATTAATCCATGGCACGAAATAAAACTTTTCACTCTTGATTTTCTTAATTGAGCTTTTTATTTAATAACAATAGTTATAAACAATAAAATTCAGATATCGAACGTGCTACCCGAATAATAATATTTTTTATAGTGAAATCAACGATATAAAAAAAGAGAATCGCTAATAACTTGAAAATTGTGGCTTTTAGGGGAGAGTGTGTTTATAAAAAATACTTTGCATGTAAGGTTTATAATAATTCTGTTAATTTATGGTAATTATTTATATCAATTGTCATAAACAATTTAGCAAAAGATATTATGAACAACAAATTATATTAATAATGCTAGATAAAGCTTTCGCAACAATTTGAAGCAACATTATGACACTGGTTGATCTTGATAATAATTGTTTATTAATAAATGAAAAGTCTAAATGATTTCCTCTTGAAAATAACAACTTTTTAACAACAATTTAAGAAGAGAAGTTCTTATTCGATCAAATGATTTATTTTTTTTTCTTTTAAAAGATCTGTCCTTGATATGGACAGTACAAGGTTTAAATTTTTCTGAATTACAGATTCTGAGGTAACATTGTGCAAAAATGGCAGTTTTGTTGAAAAATCATTTGTTTATAAAACTGTACATTGCAAATAGTTCGTCGTACGATAAAAGTATTAGGCGAAAAAAAGTTCTATTTTTGCTCAGCCATGTTAAAAATGATTCTATAATTTCGTTTGTCGATAAATAATGAACTTGTTTTAACAAAAATGGACCCATAATTCTAAAACTAACCTAAGATATTCGTAATCAGGGGCTTTTTTTGATATTTCAAAAAGAGTAATCTCGGGGACCTATTAGTGCATACAGAAGTGTTAGTGGCTACCAGATTATATGCTAAAAAATCCTAAACATATCTGTCGATAAAAAACAAAAAAGGCCATAAAGTCTATACTTGTGCTCAGAAAAATGTTACGCCACAAGTTACAAGCATAATTCAATTAAATAGCAAGATAAACATTCTTAAAATTAGTTTTGTTTCCGGTTTCGATTCCTGGGTCTTAGCTACTTTTTTCCTAGTGCATTTTGGTTATTGCAAAGTTTCAAGAACTCGAAAAAATTCTTCTGCTATTTCCAAACGTGTATCGCGTAAAAATGCTTCAACTTGAGTTTGACTTGGTTATGTCTTGGATTCGTCTCCAAGACATCTATGTCTGCCTGCGTCTCAAAACTGAGTCGAGGCATAAGCCTTCGTCTTATTTTTATGGCCACTGCAGATAAAACGGCGTTTAGTTGTCTCAAGTCAAGTCTTGTCTAGGCTAAGATGACGTTTACTTGTCTCAAGTAAACCTGCCTTAATATGAACCTTTTTCGGCTCATAAATGAGATTAAAATTGATAAATGAAAAATTTTTAATTATTAAATAAATTATTTTAATTTAAAAATTCAGAATATTTGGGTCTGAACGACGACTATAGACACTAAAAATTTTCATCCAAAAATAAAAATTGTAACTTTTTAGAAGGATCGCCTAAACTGTTGGAATTACGTAAAAACAAACAACATTTTCGGTATCCTTGTCAAATAAGTATAATACGAATAAAAATCCGTGAATAGATTGATCTAGAGCAGCGATTCCCAAACTGCTACCGTGGGTAGGGTGACTACCCGGCGGCAGGGGGATGCCACCCCGGGCCGGGTAGCTCGGTAGGCTCCAAGGCAGGGTCTCCGCTGCGAGCATGGGACTATTTTTTTGACCTAGCATGATTGCCTTTCAGTGTTCTGAGATTGAGACCTATTAGAATAACTGAAGTTATAAAGGTATGGCATGATTAAATTTAAATGAACTGAATCAATTTCGTGATATAATTTTAGAAATATGGGGAAAAAGTTAATAAAAATCGGTTAATATTTTCACTAAATTTGGCCATGAAAATACATTACTGTACTACTTGGAAGCGTAACAGAATTATCATTTTTGTTAGGACAGGTATACACTCGAAGTTATAAGCCGCTCGTGTTGAAGTCATAAAAATTTGAAGCTGCATGTCTGTCCATTACAAATTAATGAGACTTTTTTAAATCCAAATACGCTACTTTCTTGCATTATGACAATTTCGAATCCCCGTATTTGTTCTTTTAGACTTTTCCTAATAACTACTCTCATACCTCGCTATTTGACCCCCTGCTAGTTGGATATATTCACGCTTCATTCAAATGGTTTATCCAGAAAGAAGACTCTCGGGGCAACCGTTTTCGGCAACGATGATTCAGAAGAAAAGTTCGAATTTTCAATGAAGTCTTAAAGGTTCCAGTAACCTTTAAAGTAAATTGTTGAAAAGGTATGCATTCAGAGACGAATACTGAATTTATAAATAATATAAAAATAATTTTAACCAGTTCACTGGCTAATGCATGATTTTCACATTGGCAAAGGAACATAACCTCAAGAATGACAGCTGTTGATATTTTTGCTTAAAGGAAATATTGATATTACATTCATATTTATTTGTGTGTCTGTATCAATTTGTTTCGGTTATTTTTTGCAAATGCTGGAAAAAATATGCTTAGATGTGAAAGACTTCGCAAAAGACTTTCCTGTAAAAGACTTTGAGTCTGCGCATTTCGGGTTCCCTATCTGGCAGCGCTAATTAAAAGACTAAGGTGCAAAGGCAGACTACATACACGGAATAAACTTCAAAATCTTATATGTATTATCCTAAAATTTGATCAATATTATACAATGTAGCAATGTATTATATAAAAATAGAATTTCGTATGAGAAGGATGATCTGTAGTAGGGACAATTTCCGAATTTCGCAAATAAATAGATATTTTAGCTAAGTTCCAGCTGAATTTTATCTGATATTATAGTTTTAACAAATGTAAGCATAAATTGTGCTTTACCAGACCCCGCAGTGTACGGATATTTTGTATAAATAGAACGGTAAAATTCTGCAGGCTTATTCTATCCTTAAATTTGCCCAAATTTAACAATTAAGTCTACAATCAAAAACGGCAGGCAGAAAAAAAGTACCCTTCATCTGACAGCGAGTCGATTTACGTAGATTAATAGTGCCTTCGCATAAATAATGAAAAAATGGTATTTAAAGTAGAAATTATTCCTGGAAATAAAACGAATCGATTGACCTACGGTAGCAATAATGGATTCGATTAAAAAATAATAAAATTGTATTAATTTCTAATTTCAAAATAAGTCATTAATTTAAAAATATTACTATTTATCAAATAAATGCTTCCTCTGAGAAAAAGTAAAATATGTTTTTGCCTAATGTGGATGCAAAATATTCATTAAGTATGCACAAATGATAATGCAAATGATTAAACTTTAACGATAGTTTTATTGACTCTTCAATGCACAATAAATACTTAAACGTACTACATTGCGTCAATTTTTTATTTTCGAGAGAAAAATAAAATGAATTTCGGGCATATGAGAAGAAATTTCATCGCCTTTTTCATTCATGTAAGAAGCAGAAAGGATAACGCTAATTTGTGCAGAACCAAACCAGTAGGAAATAATTGACTTCTTGTTTGAAACGTCATCTTTGCTGTTTTTACCCTATCTGGATACGAACAATGGGCCAGTGAAATCATCAAGTGTATATTTTGCAAATTTGAAACAAATCCTGAAAAAAATTAATAGAATCAAACTAGAGGCGAAAGTATCCTTTCTCAGAAGCGTCAAAAAATAAAACGCAGTTAATAGGAAAATGAAAAAAATAAAAAACGAATAATACTGAAATCATACATCTGATCAAACTAGAATGAGTTTCATATATAATAGTACACTTCTTTTTGGATACCGATTTGAAGGCGTTAATATTAACAAAATCTTATTGTGACTCAAGGGATTTAAAATACTGTACAAATTATATAGGCTTCACAGTTTCGTTTTCCAATTGCATAGAAGCTTTTAATCAATACACACAAGGTGGAACTTTTCGATGTGAGAATAATGAGATACTGGCTTGTCATTTATATGGTTAAATCTTCGGGCTTTCTATGACTACTCAAATGACGCATTTCCTAAACTCTACTTTCATTGCCTGTGACAATAAGCTTTGAGTGCTGAATTGCGTCAAATGTGCGTTAGTCAACCATCGAAGGTCTAAACTTTAAGTAAAATTTAAATGAAGAATTGTTACTATACGACATGAAAAGTTACCAACACCTTAAAATTATGTAAATCTTTACTTCTACTTCTGTCTGTAACTTACTTAAAGTTCTACGACATATGCACATCTTTACATTTTTCACTCTTCTAATTGAATGCTGGTTTTCAGAATTTTTTTACCACTCATACACTTTTGTTACGATTTGCTGAGATCCTACCTGTAATATTATGTGACGTTCTTTGGTATCCCGCTTTTTCACTATTTTTTCTGTATGAGTTATAAAAAGCCGTTTCATAACAATTTTGTTTAGCATTAGGTACAGAAATAAAACGTTACATGAATGTAGTACAAAATATAAATAATACAAAATAATCCCCGTGAAGTTGGCCCCCCGAAGTTGAAAATTAAAAAATATAATTTTTATATACGTTTTTACGTTGTTTTTATTGTTTGTGCATTCAATATTTTCGTTTATACTCTCCTGGTTACGGAATTAGGGGCGAAATTGATTTTGGGGGGCTACCTTCACGCATCCCCCTGAAATTCAAATTTTTCGAAATTTCTTATTGCATACGTTTATACGTTCTCTGTACTGTTTGTACATTTAATATTACCAAAGAATCCATATACCCCCCCCCGCCATAACACTCTTTCTTGCTGGTTTAAATATCTCTAATCCTTAGAAAAAATCTATTCATACCTCTGCTTTAAGTATTCAAATTTTGTGTAGTCTACTTTTTCCTTATCTCTGTACGGCATCGTTCGAAAAGCTACTCACATCCTTTACTCATATTTGAGATGCTGATAGAAAACTTATATCTGCTATTACCTCAAAATATACATCATTTGTCGCATTTCGAACACTCTTTACCTGATTCCTCTAGTGTTTATTGTTGTATTAGAAAATTACATTATTTGTATATTTATTAATGTAATTTCTTTTTCACTTTTAAGATAGAAATTAAAAATGTATATTTCTTTAAAACTGGTAAGATTGTTTCTCGTTTTCGAATCTACACATGCTTGCGATTTTCAAATTACTAATCACGAAAAATATATAAATAATTTATTTTTGCCCGTTTTTGAATAAAGGACCCCTTTGCCGGTAAGTATTCGTGTGAAATATGGTTGTTAGGCACTATTAAACCATAGCTGATTTTTCGAAAGTTTAAAAACTACTTCCGCAGTAGCTATAGATTCATTCGATCATTTGGCACCGCATATCCACCACATTTTTGCCGCATATCCAGATATCTTATTGAAAAATAAGAATTAATTAAGATACATTACGTCCCAACGGTTAGGTGTAGGCCGTTGGGATACTTAGAGTTCAAAGGGATAGGTGAAGTCCGGAAAGATAGAGGGTTCCCGAGGGATAGGGAGTCCCGTGCAATAACTGATTGTTCATGTGGAAAATCTGAGGTACTGATGGATAGCTTGGAACCGCAGCGATGGACGGGGTTTATAGGAATAGGTGGATCGTATCCTAAAGGTTAGGTGCCGCCGGCCGATCAGCCTGCCGCCTTCAGGGGAAAGCCGCCTCGGACCGGGCAGCTAGGCGGGCAGAGGGCTGCTTTCCTCGACTTTCCTATACCTATCACGAATGACCCTTGTATTGTTATGAAATTACAATAACTGAAATTATAAAAACTTAGCTCAATTAAATTTTAATTAGCTGAATGAATTTCGTGATATAATTTAAAGAAAATGAAAACGAACTTTTCGAAAATCGGTTAATATCCGAACTAATAAATGAAATATTTACAATTCTTGTGAATGAAACAAAAGTGCGATATCTCTTAAAGTTATTATCCGATTTTCTTCTACCTTTTTTTAGCGTTTATGGCATGATCTAACAAATCGAACGCAACTTATTGAAATTATATTGATTAATATTTAACCAACTTTTCATTTGTCTCAACCGGCTCTACTTCTCTAATAACGAAAAGGTCAGCGAAGCAAGCAACCGAGTACGAACAACTTGCGTCCAGTGTCTCCCTTGGGTTCTATTGTTGTGAAAAAATTTAAGGGTAGCGGCTCTGCCGCTTCCCAGAAAGTACAAAAAAAGTTTGTGAATCACTGATCTATAGAAACGATTCCCAAACTTTTTTCGCTCTTTCTGGGGAGCGGTAGGGCCGCCACTCTTAATTTTTTACATAATACTTAAACTGCAGGGGGAACACTTGACTGTATGTGATGCAGGCTTGTGCTCGCTTGCCGCGCACGACCTTCCTATTGTTATAAAATTAAGAGCCGACTAGGAAAAAGGGAAAATTCAGTTTATAAACTTTTTTCCATATTTCTAAAATTATATCACGACATTGATTCAGCGCATTTAAATTTAATTGTATCATATCTTTATAACATTAGTTATTGTAACAGGTCTCAATCTCAGAACAATGAAAGGCATTCATGCTAGGTCAAAAAAAGTAGTCGCATGTTCACAGCGGGGGCCCTGCCGTGGAGTCTACTGAGCTACCTGGCCCGAGGTGGCATCCCCCTACTGCAGGGTAGCCACCCTACCCAGAGTAGCAGTTTGAGTAAAGCTGACCTAAAGGATAGATAGGGACCCGAGGGTTGAGCGAAGAGCCGTGCAAAAGCTGGGGTAGGAGTGGAAAGGAGAGTTGTTCGAGGGAAAGAGTAGGAGAGAAGGACACGTGACCGAAAGTATAAAAGTATCTTGCTCGGAGCTAAAAAGCCTAAAAAACCATGCAATTATACTTGTATTATGTGAAAGGAATGATTAAGTGCCCTCGACGCTACGACTTATTCTGCTAACTTCGCACTCGATAAAACACGCTTGCTTCCGACCCTGGATGCATTATATATATAATTAAAAATTTGTCATAAGGACAACCGCAGAATTTCGCCAGCAGCAGGGGCTAATCTGGAAAATTGCACCCGCTTCCAGCGAGATCGCGGTAAAATTTCAGCCACAACCACGTCTCATGACCGTGAGATAGGTGGTTACAGTCTGTAAAGGAATCAATACGACGATCCAGCAAAAGCTTCGTGCACCCTAAGAACACGGAGCGACCCAAGGACGACCGCCTTCTGCATTTTTCCCGCAAGTGTTCTAGCATATTGTTGACACGCAGAGATGCTTTTTAGGCCATTAGCAAGTGAAAGCTTAGCACCTCCAAGAGCGCCAATGATAAGGACGATCAGTTTAACAGAATATTCCGGGTACAATCGTTGCAAATCCCTTATAAGGTCTCAATACCTCTCTTTCTTTTCATTCTCCTTGGTTATGATGTTTTTGTCAGCTGGTGCCGAAAATTCGATAACGAACATGGTTCGCTTCTCGAAGTCAAGAAGAACCATGTCAGGGCTCGAGTGAGCAACAGAAACAACTGTCGAGAATATAAAGTTCCAGTATATGCGGCACTTCCCAGTCTCGACAATTGACTCAATTTTACGAGGAGCATTTAGAGGAGCGATATCAAGGTTAATGCTGTAGGAGTGACAGAGATGGTAATCTATGTAAAATACATGAGTGACCTTGTACTTTCGATCTGCAGGTTTGCCGCACAAGTACCCATCGGAATGGCGAAGTGCTGGAGATAGTGGCAATAGTGTAAGGCAAAAGAGGAGTGGGCTCATGGTGTCGCCCTGAAAGACACCTCTCTGAAAGGTGACCTTGTTAGTTGTCACACGATTTCTTCCAGATGAGATAGT
>NC_046666.1:84260339-84261640 GCF_010883055.1 Belonocnema kinseyi | reverse complement strand
CACACAGGTTCAATTGCCCGAACAATCCTATCATTTAGGATATCTGTGAATATCTTATAAAGCGTGTTCAGACAAGTTATTGGCCTGTAATTCTTCGGGTCAACTAAGTTGCCTATTTTCGGTAGAAGTATTGTGCCCCCTTCCACCAACCACTCTGGAATCGGCTCTTCCGACTTCAAATATGAGGTGAAAATACGGGCCAAATGCTGATGGGTTGAAGAAAACTTCTTCCACCAGAAGATTTTGATACAATCTGGTCCCGATGCGGAATAGTTCTTCATCCCTCTTAATACTTTTTTGACCTCCTCGGTAGTGATGGGTGGGCATTCTTTATCAGGTGTTATGAGGGCAACACATAACTCCTGGAAGATCTTCATATTTTCCGAGTCTTCGTCGAGTCTATGCTGAACTTCGTAGACTTCTCTCCAAAATACTTCGACCTCCTCTGGTTTGGGTGGGTGTTCGAGAGTAACTGGAGGGTCTTGGAAGAGTCGAGATGAGGCAGAAAGAAACTGTTGATTTTCTCTGACCAACCTCTCCCTCTGCTCTATACTTCTCTTAGGGTCAGATAGTATCCGTATTCTCTCAACAATATGCTGCCTGATGGTCAGCAGCTTTGGCTTGTTAAGTGGGTGATAACTGGTCCGGAGTTCGCGCGCGAACTTTCGATCCTTGGCGGTGAAATTCCTGCCAGATGTGATGTAGTCAATCACACACTGAATGCGGGACATGTACTGTCAGCATGGTTTCACAGACGTTGCTGCGAAAAGTGCGATAGCTTTGGGTGTTTCTCGCACCACAGAGCATGGAGCCGTGCCATGTAAACCCGTTCAGGGGCCACACTCGCATCGTAGCACTCTAGCAAGTCGTGATTCAGTCGCTCCGTCCACCCAAAGGTTGCGAGATCCCGCCAATCCATCGCATTGAATCCATTTTCATTGGCTCCCCCAGCAATAGATTGGTGGGCATTGTTGGCCGACCTATTGTCGGGAGCCCTGCGTGTTCTGTTGTTTTGAACCGCACTTACTACAACTATGTTTGGTGTTGTCATTGTTGTTCCCACGAGAAGCTAGAGAAAGGGGTTCGTCCATCCTGGTAGAGCCCCGCATGCAAGGATAAGGCTGCGTACTCTGAGAGGTAGCCCAGTATCCTAGAGTCACCGTTCTAGACACCCAACCCAGGTGCTATTCAGCTTTCGGCACGGTTTTCACACCTCCGCTTGGGGGTTAATTCCTTCGGTACCATCCCCAGACAATTCTCCACAACTGCCTATTTATTTTTGTAACCATATTCAGCAGAAA
>NC_046666.1:84216961-84260239 GCF_010883055.1 Belonocnema kinseyi | reverse complement strand
AAATGTCTTATTTTTATGGAGCATAGCCTTCATACAATGAATTCACCAATAACAAGGTACCATATACCTGCAAGAAAAATTACCCTCGCGGTGTGAATGCTGCACCGTAATGTAGGGTACAGATTCGCAATCACTTCTGGTACGAAGTACCTACTACTTTGGGTGCGACATGTCCGCGTCTTGGGGTACGAAATGAAAAACGTCATTCGACGCATAATCTATGCGTTCGTAATTTCTTAAATACTTTCTAAGATTTGAAATAGCCTTGTCTAAATGCATTGTTTATTATTTTGACACCTTTCCTAATTGTACGTCATGATCATTGAAGTTTACCAGGTGCATTGTTCACACTTCGTGAAATCGAGCCATTAGGTATTTTAGATTAGGTGGAAATATCCAAGATGTCTGGACGCTTAGGGTCAAACAAGAATACCAAATACATGGGACTAAACATCTTGCCAGGTGACGTCACAACGTAAAATACTTAATTTTATGAATCTTAGTGCATATATAACTGGAGGGAACCAGGCAATGCCAGAGTTATTAGCAAAATGAAAGAGACAGGTTATGAGTTAGCGGGATAAGCAATCTCTCTCGCGCAGCAATCTGATTGGCTGTTTACCGCTCCCCTCTAAATAAAGGTTAGATTGTTTACATGAATGCGCAAGTAAAGAGCTATTCATGGAGCAAAATTGAAAAGACCAATCATATTGCTGTGCGACAGAGATAGCTTATCGCCCAGCCCCAGTTAGTGGTGGCAGAACGCGGATATCTCTGGCATGCACATTAGTTCTTCCTGTGTATTTTTAGGTTAAACAAGGCCATGTGTCAATTTAAAAATACACAAGAATCACTACTGCGCATGCTAGAGATATCCGCGTTTGCACAGAATATAACTTTTTATCTTGAATAATTCGTACCTTAATAGGAATACATAGTGAAGCACAGGCATTTTAAGATTACTAGAAAATTACAGCGTATGAATGCTCAATTCCCCAAACATGAAGTTGTTCGATATTTAGGATGAAAAGATCTTTCTATACGCGTACTAATAACATCCTCAGATTCGACTGAATTAAAGAAAAACATTACTTTAGTACTTTATTATAAGAGTTAAATATTATGATACCATTTTAACATTATCATTATTTATAATATTAAGTTTTATTTCATTTATTAAAAAAAAACTTATTTAAATTAGAAATAAAAATACGAGAAATGAATCCGCAATTATTTATGGGCAATGCAACTATAAAACCAAGTGGGCACAAAATTTGATGATGTGTCTATGACAACTTTACGACAGCTTTACGACATCTTTACGAAATTTTTACGACATCCTATTTCTGTGTCGTTTCATTGTATTTACGATGTCGTAAAGACATCGTCAGATCATACGACGTTTTTACGATATTGTAAAGACACATTAACGACATGGACATAGGATATCATAAAGTTGTTGTAAAGATGTCGTAACGATGTCGTAAAGACGTCGCTAAATGTTGTGCCCATTGGGAATTTAAATAATAATTTATTTGTTGTCGATATGTAATTTTTTACTCAATTCTGGTACTCTTTGTTTCGCAATTATTTAAATGGAAGTAACAAAACTTCGATATGAACTTCTCGCCAACAAAATACGCAAATTTATATTTATAACTCGAGCATTAAAACTTTTTGGGCAATGAATAATGCCTTGAAAAATATAATAAACATCCTAAACATTCATGTGTTAGAAAGAAAGATTCGATAAAGTAGATTAGTGGGCACCAGTATCCCACCCCTGGTAATTTCAATCATGCTCATACGTCAAAACCTAGTTGCACAAAGTAGAATCCGCATACCTTCAACTTTTCTAAGACCATGGCATGCTTGACATTAGCTGTCAACATTTGAAAACAGAATCATATGACTTTTCGTACCCCATCCAGTCGGTCTTACGTACCCTACATACTAGGTCAAAACCTAGTTTCACAAAGTGGAATCCGCATACTTTCAACTTTTCTAAGACCACGGCATGCTTGACATCAGCCTTCAACATCTAAAAACAGAAACATATGACTTTTTGTACCCCACCTAGTCGGTATTTCGTACCCCAAGTTCGAGAGATATCTGTATCCCTACCGAGGTACAGTGAACACGGTTATAATATTACCTGCAACAAAATATACCCCCAAGTTTTTACTGTGAAAATGATGCGAATATGAGCATATAGGGAGCTTTATGAAGAGAATAATTCTCGGGCTGAAAATTTTTATATGCTATTTCAAATTTGTGAAGCGTGTTATACACTATCGATGCCTAAGAAGTTTGATTCGTGCATAAAAAAGTTAATTGCTTAAAAACATGTCGATGTTTGTCAATAGCTATTTATTACCATGTCTATTCACTTTTGGCGGAAAAAAGTATCTTGAGAATTTTCGAGTTCAAAGAACTTTGCGTGGATCAGTGGTTCATAAGGATCGAAAGAAGGGTTTTGGAAAGTTTCTAATATTATAAGCGAGCCAGGGCAAGTTAAAATAAACGCGCGAAAAACTAGATCGTCTTCCGTCTCAAACGGGAGCGTTTGCGAGTACAAAAAGAATAGGCACATGTCAAGGATGGGCGAGCAAACAACGATGAAAACTCGCCTATGCTTTTTATCGTTCTCGAGATAGCCCGCACAGTATTATTGATTTTTATAAAAAAGATGCCTGTGTAATACATAATTACGAAAATATGCTGAATTATCTTTTGAAATACATGGAAATATCCGAAATCACTCAAAAATACCTATAGTGGACAAAATGTTCTAGAATATCCTCAAATTACATACGTGATGAAGTTCCATGAAAGATAGGAATTGTCAGGAAAATTGAGAAAATTCTTTGAAATTTTATAAGCAATCCGAATGAAGTTTTTTCTAGAAATTTTCGTAAGCTTTGAGAAACTTTATAGAAATCCACTTTTTGGTTCAAAAAATTCCTAAAAATTTATAAAAACATTCAAAAACGCTCGTAAAATTTGAAAAATAGAGAACAATTTGTCAAAAATTCGTTTATAAGCAAAAAATCCGTAATGATGCGTGAAAATTCACAAAAGTATTATACAATTTAAAAAACTAATTTATTGAGGAACTAATATATTCGGAAAAAATTTGTAAAATGTTGCAAACGGTAAGAAAAATTAATTATGATAATAGTGATAGAATAATTAGGATGGATTTTCTGAAATTTTCTCAAAAAACTCAATAAAAACCATTTTTATGCAATAATGGCAATCAACTAACCGACATACCTCATTTCGAGAGTATTTCGCAATAATGTTGCATTTTCAAGATTTTCGATTCACTGTTTTATGTCTACCATAATCTCAAAAAATAAAATTCTAGAATAATAAAATTCCCGAATTGGAAAATTACGGAATTATAACATTTTCGAACAATAAAATTCTTGAATTAGAACATTCGCGATCAGAAATATACAAATAAAAAAATTTCCGAATCATAAGGCTTTTGAATTTAACCTTCGGACTTGGTGCACGACCGGTTTACCCGAATCCTCGACTCACTATTGTTAGCTATTTTGGCAGTTGGCACAATTTCAATTCCTAAAAAGTTGTCGTGGAAGACGTGCGAAGCTATGTGGCGCGCGATCAGGTTCACATGGAATGTCGGCTTACTACTGCAAGTTATCTTTGTTTTTGAAAAAATTTAAATTTTGAAAAAGTTCTATTAGAATACGTTCTAAGCTTCCATTTGCAATTGTTTTCGTTATTCACAAAATTAAAATGTTCAAAATTTCTCGTAAAATACGTATTGAACTACCTTGTGCTCGATCCGGTGCACCCGGGTCTTCGACTCTCAATTTTAAATAATTTTGGCTGTTTAAACAATTTAAATTTTGGAAAAATTTTGGTGCGCGACCTAGTGCACCCGGATCGTACGTGTAGACTGTTGGCAAACCTAATATTTCAATTTTTAGTGCAGGCTAATTTTCTCTGGCACTTACATGTTTTAAGAATATTAATTTGCCTTTAGCGTGTGCTAATCATAGGAGACGGTCTAGAGCAAGATTTGTGCCATGCTACCATTCAGCTGTGACCTGTGCTTTAGCCAGATATTTCAAAATGTATTTCCATGCTTAAGCCATGCAAAGTTTATTCCAAGCGGGTTCTTTAAAAAATTGCGCAAAGTCCAATAAAAGACAATATTTATCTAGCGATCCTTTCTAAAAGGTAAGTAACATTTAGATAATTGTGTCCATTTTCGACAATTTTGCCAAAGTTCAATTTTAACCAAATCACGTTCGACCATGGGCGAAGCATTACCGAAGAGCAATTAGCCATGTTTGGCTCATTGTTCATGACCATGGAACGACCGTGGATGAACATTGATGAAATCTTGAGCCACGCTTACCCACGCTTACCCGACGCTCGCCCCATATTTACCCCACGGTTAACCTTTTCTCACCCGACGAAGAATTGAAGAAAATAAAATAATATGTGTGAACAAAATTTTAATTGTTTAAATTTGGGAATTTTATAGTTTGGATATTCTATATTTTTGGACTAGACATTTTGATTTTCTGAGACAATAAACATCGACACTTTTTGAACTGTAAAGTACTGTCGGTTTTTAATTAATTTTTACTAAGAAAATACAATTCGCAGATTGATGTTGCTCGTTCTACGCTTCTTCGACAAATGCACAAAGTGCATCCGACATAATTTGAAATCATTGGATAAAATAAACCCAAGAATGCGCTAATTTTAATCTGTTTTACCTACTCGTCCTTAACATGTGTCTGTTCTTTTCGTACTCGCAAGCACTCACGCTCGAGACGGAAAACGAGCGAGTTTTCCTTGCGTTCATTTTAAACATTTGCTGGTTCGATTATTTTTCGCTCAACAAATTTGAAGCTTTCCAAAAATCTTCTTTCAAACCAGAAAATGGTGAGGGTGTCTTTGTAACATTGTTGTTTTTTTTTAATAAAGCACACAAAACTTCGTTGACAACAACTGTTGTTTGTTCATTTTGGTAGCGTATTGTATGCAATTTAATATTTGAAAATAATTGATTCAAGATGATGTTCGATAGACGATTCATATCGAAAGAGGGTAATGTCAATTGGCCATCTCGCTCATGCGTCTTGACGCCCTTGGACTTTTTTATGGCGCTACGTTAAGTCTCTCGTCTACATCGATAAGCCGCAAACAACTGATGAGCTAGAGGCCAACGTTGAATTTGTTATTCGTTAAATTTCTCCAGTCGTTCTCGAAAACGTGACCAAAAATTGGGCGACCGGATAAGATTTGTTGAACGTAGTTTCGGTGGACGTTTTCGGGAATTTTTTTAAAGATTAAATTGTCAATTAAAAAAAAACAACGTTAAAAAATACCCTTTATAAAAGAGGTATTGAAATACATCAACACATTTTTCAAGGCATTATATTGAAATGAAAAAAATTACGGCGACTTTAATTAAAAATAACACATTAGTTTCCGCTCGTAAAATTTTTCAATTAACATTTTATTTCTTACAAAGTTGAAATCGCACAAAAAAATTTTCTACACGATAATTTTGCTCTGCATTAACCTCTATGCTCATTTTTTTCACATATATATATATATATTTAAATTTATGTTTCTGATAACCTTTCGTATCATTTGATCCCGGTTATTGCATCTGGGTCCTCAATTGAGGAGTTGCGTGCAATAACCATTTATACAATTCTAGCGCTCCGTTCTACCAAACCAAAATTTAATTATGTGTTTCACTTCAAGTTGCACGCAGTAACTCAATGTTGAGAATTTCGTGATAAACTTACAGAGATTACGTTTTGTAGCGTTATTACGGTAACCGTGTATGTTGAAGGTTTAAATATTTATCTAAAAAAGATTATAATTTTTTTTATAACCTTGTAAACATTCGAAAGTGATAAACTTTTAAAGCGTTAAACTTTCCAGAGTTAAAGGAGTTCAGCGATATTTGAGAAAGCTAAAAGTTCCAGCGGGAAAGTTATTCAAAAAGGAATAAAAAAGTTTTCAGAAAATATTACTTCGATTGATTGAACCGTTTAAAAACTAAGATTGTTTTATTTCTAGCGCTGACGGTGCTCGTGCGTAGGGATTCGTGCGTATTCTAGTGCAACTGACAGCTCGTTGAAAATACACAATGGAAATTAAATAAGTAATAAACCTTGCTCAAAATTCAATCGACTCTCCAAACGCTGGTAGGTATCGCTGTCGAATTTTTACAACGTTAAAAAAAAAATTTTACATGAATGCTTCAACTTTTTACATACATCATTACCCTCAGAACAGTACAAAGCGTAAGCTCCATCAATTTTATTGAGAATTTCTCAAAATTGAGTCACTGAGGGCCAGTTGAAGTAAAAAAAATGAAGTTTTGGTTTGGTGAACAAATAGATTGTTCCATTTATTTTGAAAACTACAAGAGCTACAATTTTGTAAGTGGAAGAAAATATTTGCAATTTTTCGTATTTAAATACATTTTTTTCAAAATTGAAATTAAATTTTTTTTTAAAAGCTCTCAGGGTCCAATAAAAGGGAGGACTAGAACTCCATAGCCGGTAATTGCACTTAACCCGTCAATTCTGCAATGTTCTTGACTGCTCCAGAACTTACTCAAATATTTTGGAATGATAAAAAATTTTGTCTATTTATTTATTTCATAGTTTTTGTATTTTGTCAACAAACTAATTTTTTATTTTCGCTGTTGTTTTGCAACTAAAAATAAAAACCACGCATCCTATCAAAAAGTGATTCATAAAAAATTTGTAGATCTTTTAGGAGCGCGCAATGTTAGTTGATTCACTTTTTTCGTATCTTGCATAATTTGACCGCCAAATGGAATTTTCGTTATTTTTGGTACGATCAAACTTTTAATTTTTCAAAAATCAACGTTTTTCTTCTTTTGTATTTTTTCATATCACGCGTTGTTTCACTTTAAATGTTCATTTTAGTTATATTTTTTTATTTAAAAAAATCTCTTACTCTGATAATTTTCTTTTTATAGAAAAAAGTCCGAATGATAAATTGTTTAAATTTGTGAGTACTATGAATAACCGTAGATAGAATTTTTAAATCTTTAAAAAATATGGTTTCAAACATTTTGAGAATGCGCTCACTTTTTGAATGTCCGTTCAAAATAGCTGGTTTACGAACTCGTTCTTTCTTTTTAGACCTTAAAAAAGTATGCTAAAGTAGAATCCGATCTGTGGTTTTATTCAAAAATTCTGTTTGAAAATTTGTTTTTTAAAATCCAATAAGTTTTTGAGTTTTTTTTCAAACAAGATGGCTTTAAAACTGCATTTTATTACAAATAATTTAAAAAAGAATTTGATAGCATTAAAGTCATTAAAATTGTCCTAGTTAATAGTTTTTAATGCTCTTTGGCTCATTCTAAAGGACTTTAAATGCACTACATCGTGCGAACAAAAAGTTCAGTTGCGCTCAATTGCGAGTCCTGATAAGGGGAGCAATGCTTACAGACCGCGGTGTGCAAAAGAAGAAGTAGTTTCTACTAATAATTAATCTTAAATCATATGCAGATATTTTACCAAATGTTTCGACTGCATCGTAACCGTCAAGAAAAAAGCTATATAAAATAATCAGGGCACATTTCGGTGGGGTTATTTGTTTTTTGTGTTAAGAAGTTTGACATATAATGCATTAAATGCGTTCAAAGGCTTCAATGGACATTTTTGTACATACATGGTAAAAAAAATTTGAAGATTTTTCCTAAAACGTATATTATACTTAAAATGTCATAATTCTAAATATGGAAATTGTGATAATGAAATAACACGTTTCATTGAGTTTCTTTTTTACATTCTAATAATATATTAACTAAACTACAATGGTAAATAATAGATTTAATAATAGATTTAATGCTTTCACGATGATTCATTTTGATAAAAAGAGATATTTCGGGTTCCAATCGTGTAAAAAACTACAAATTTTTCCAATCACAAATACACAATTGTGGATATACAATTGTAATACAATATAAAATATAAAAATATACAATTATGAATATTTGCATGACATTTATATACCTGAGAAAAGTCATTAAATTATTGAAGCCCTTAAGTAAACATATTATTATATTGTACATTCTCGAAGACGCATTTTTTCTCAAGAAAACAACCATTTTATCTTTTATGCAAGTTTGATACACCTACATAATCGTAATATACATTTTCTCGTTCTAATCGTATTCTAGTCCAAGGTCCAGTGAGTTCGCTTCACTGGAAGCCTTATAATTCACATCGCGTATCGAATACAATCTTGCTTCTTATTAATTTTCACAATCTTTGTTTTGATCGGAGAAAAAGGACACCGATCTCGTAGGCCAAATTTATCGATTTATTTTTATGCAACACGAAATGCAATAATTATTTGTTTGCACAAGTTGATGATCAATCAATGATCTTGTTTCACATCTTTGGTGTTTTGCGATGATTAGAAACCTATAAGAACTGTTTACTCTAAGCACTTTTATGTTTAGTTTTTCAGTTCTTTCAACCTAAATTGTTTACTTAGTCAAGAGTGTTGGTGATTTTATGTACACTTTTGTCTACTTTAATTAATATGGTCACTATTTTTAATTTTAATGTAACTTGTTCCACATTTTTAGATTAAGTGAGTGTTACACAGTTGAAAATGACTAATCAATTATTATTCTAGGTGAGTTATTGGCTAATAATTACTGCTCTTTGATAATTTTCTTTTAACTATGTAGTTTTTGAAAATTCCAGGACTAGTGTCACAGAAATTTAGTGAGTTTAGACCAAATATTTTCATTGAGCCTAGACTCCGCATGCTTGAAAACATATCCTTTAAATTAATAATATATTCTACATGCATTTTAATATTGAGTAAAGCAGTAAATACGAGCGCTAATTTTTAGATATACCTGGGGGTTTTGGGTAGCTTTGGAATCTTTTTAATACAGATAATAATTCACATTAAATTTGACATTCACTTTGTCATTTTTTATTTACTTGTAAACGATTATAAAGAAACTTGGAGGTTTATTTATTCTAATAAAATCACAATTTGTGATTTTCTCGCGAGAAAAACCCAGCATGATTGAAAATCGTCTAAAAATGAGAGAAAATTAGTTGAAATAGGGCTCAAGGCTTTGAAAGACATTTATTGCTCGATGGATCAAGCATGGCTTTTGGTTGCCAGTCACGGTTAGTCCTTGCAACACTTGGAAGATAACTTCAAAATATTTATTTGCAACAGTTCTTAATTCTTACAGGTAAGAAGAATTAAACAAATAATTTTGAAGTTCTTTCTTGATTAGGGTACAACGAAGAAGATCTATACATTTTTTTAGACTTTTTTCACGTAATTTATTCAGAAAATTTTACTTTCTGAGAATTATTACAAACACCAGATCTACTTTAGGTGTCGCACTGATGTCCGGGTGTCTTTCGCTTAACTTCTATAGGGAAGTTTACCACCACTGTATCGACTTGAGATATTGTCCCCATGTCCGGGTCTAACATGCAACTTTCTCGGAAAAGTTTACCCGTGATGATTAAAACGATCACCAGGATTACTCCAGGTGATAGGTTGTGTCCCAGGTTCTCAGAATGTTCATGACACGCATTGCACCCTCTGCTTAGGACGTTTGAAGTAAAGTATAGCTACCATATATTGCAATGGAAATTAGATCGCCATGTTACATAAAATGGAAAAGCGTGTGTCTCAATTAAATTAAATGACGTAAGAAAAGCGAACGTTAGCTCCGTCGACAAGGAGTAATCTTAGAAGTCAAGAATCTATGTTGATTTTTACACATTTATCACTTCGAATGTTAAGATCCAGGCCAAGAGTCTTGACCACCTTCTATTTGCGACGATGTGAGCTGCACCCATGATGATCTGGTTATGAAGACATTGAAGATTTAGGAGTCTGCGAGCATCTTTACGGCATTTTATAAACAAGCATGGAATGGACGACTTCGTATGGATGCGTGATGTTGCGGTAGGGCTTGAGCTTTCCTTTTATGATTTTGACGGCAATTTCGGCTGTAGCATTGCTACTGACAGGGTTTTCCATGCTAAATAGGCTGATAACGAAGAGGAGAGGGAATAAGTAGAACACCAAAACCCATAAATGAAAAATCGAGAACATATTAAAGATTTTGGAACGCTTTCGCTTCTGAGGATCGTCGGGGCACCCCTGGAGCCACAGCTGGGGGTCACAGCATGCGGGACGGTGGCGATGGTGAGCAGCGAGATGGTCAGGAAGATCTCACTAATCAAACAGCAGGCCAGCAAGAACATCTGCGACAAACGGTAAGCAATGGAACCTCAACTGTGCCTGCTGAGAATGCGTTAGCTAGCGCCAGCTATTTGCAGCCAACCACCTCGACCGAAATACCGTGGGAGAGCATCAATTGGGATACCACAAGGAAAGAGGAATTGGTGCGTCTCTATTACGAAAGTGCCAAGTTTGAAACAAAACTGGAAAATTATATAATTTAAGAACGAAATTTGATTCAAAGTATCCTGATATACGAAAAGTCGCACTGAGAGACCTTATCGCTAAGGTGAAGGGCATCAGGACAAATTTACATGTTTTCAGAAAACCGAACAATGGAGATTAAACAACAGGTAGATTTGGCGTGAAAAAACGACGGAAATGAACATCAGTCAGACAAAGCCGCGTCAAACAGTCAAGCAGGAGCATTTGATGTTCTTCCTCAACCTATGGATAATTCAACACCACCATATTCTCCAGAGGTGGATGGCCTTATACAACCAGAGGCATAAGCAGAGGTTTCGCAACCAAAAAAGCGACGAAAATGGACATACCATATGAATAAAGATGTTATGCGCCTACATTTTTTGGCAGAGAAATATGGGCAAAGTGTGAGGAGAGAACATCATAGACTCTTCTTATTTAACTACGCAGAGCTAGCCACAAAAATAAATGTGCAGAATCTGGCAGATTAAAAACGATCAATTTCTCTAAAGAGACTACTTTCCGCTGTTAAAATAGCTTCTATTAAAATGGAAGTGGAACAGCAGCTTCCTATTGATGAACTCGCCTAGGAAGATGTAGACAACGAAGACTTGATTGATGCTAAAGGCATAGGTACTAGGGATAATGAACATCATGTACCGGATAGGGAAATCCCAGAATAGACTCTCAACGACAGGGACTTGATGTTTTTATTGCCAGACTGCGCCGGTATAAGAAAAGTAGTGCACGAAGGCAACAAAATCAAAACTTTCAGACAGATGAAAGAAGGTTATATCGTGAACTGAGAGTAAAGCCAAATATCCAGCAAGGCACTGAAGTCCCTCAATTGGAAGATATGACTAACTACTGGTCGGATGTTTGAGGAAAAATGAACAGATGCAATTTGGACACTGCGTGGTTCAAACTGGAAGAAGCAAGGGCAAACAATAGCCCTGAAACGCCACTGACAAACATCACAGCTTTAGATGTTTTAGCGGTCTTGAAAGGCGCAAGTAATTGGAAAGCTTTAGGTCCGGACATGATGCACAACTTCTGGTGCAAGTACCTGACGAGTGTGCATCTTGCTTTGGCAAGGTGTTTTTAGAAGATCATTGAACACCCAGATCTGATGCCAGGCTTTATGCTCCAGGGTACTACGTGTATGTTACCAAAAAAAACCAGACGCTCAAAATCCATCTGACTTTCGACCAATAGCCTGTCTTCCAAAAATTTATAAATCTCTTACAGCTATCATAGCAGATAAGGTATATTCTCATTGCGATAAGAATGACATTATTACAGAAGAAAAAAAGGATGTTGTAAGGACTCGCGAGGTTGTAAACATCTAGTCACTGTAGACGCTGCTGCCATTACTCAAGCTCGTAAGCATCAAAGGAACTTACATATGGCATACATTGACTACAAGCATGCGTTTCCTTCCGTGCCGCATGACTATTTGCTTGAAGTCATAAAACTTTATAAAATCTGCCCATGCATTATTGATTTTCTAAGCCATGCGATGAGTCTCTGGGGTACAAGAATCAAGTATTCTGATCATGTACTACCAAGGATAACTAGATCAATACTCTTTACGATGGGTATATTTTAAGGAGACTCCTTCAACGCACTATAGTTCTATTTATATTTGAATCCATTGAGCAAAACACTAAAGAGCATGTCTCATGGGTTCGGAATTCATGATAATGAGGCTGGTCATCAAGTGAACCACCTTCTTTACATGGATAATCCGAAGTTGTACGCTGGTTCAGCCCAGAAACTGCAGCAAGTGATCGACGTCACAAAGCAGTTTTTCAATGATATCTACATGGAGTTCAGATTAGATAAATGTAGAACAGCGCATTCAATCAAAGGGGAATTAGGGACCGCAGAGTTAGAGAACGAGTTCGAAAATGGCATCGAGGTAATGGCTGCAGGCGGATCATATAAATATCTGGATATTCTTGAATCAAAGGGTATTCAACATACGATAGTTAAGACAAGCCTAACGACTGCCTTCACTACAAGACTCAGATTAATTATGAAGAGTTTTCTCAACTCGGTGAACAAAATCAAGGCAATCAACACCCATGCCATATTCATCCTCACGTACTCCTTCGGGCTTATAAAATGGTCTAACACAGATCTTGGAAATTTAAACATAATTGTTCGCCTAGAAATGACGAAGCACCGAATACACCACAGAAACTTAGCGATTAAAAGGGTAGTTCCACCACGACATTTAGGAGGTAGGGGTGTTGTAGATGTAAAAAAACTGTGTGCGTCATAAGTTATACAGTTGCGAGACTATTTGAGCACCAAACGAAATGTTGCGCTTTACAGTACTATCTGTCAAGCGGATCTTGATCACACGCCCTTGAATTTGTCCGCAGATGTGGCCTGGAATATCAGGGTTGTCAGCACCAAGTATTATCGCAAACACGTGTTACATCAAAACGTTATTGACCGATGCCGATTATGTGGAGATACCAACGAATCCATCGAGCACATTATTGATGGCTGTCGTGTAATGGCTCAGAGAGAATATACGCACAGACATAATGATGTAGCGAGCATTATACATCAACAGCTTGCCCTAAACCTAGGGGCCTTAAAAGAATGATTGCGCTTCTATGGATACATTCCAATATCCGTTTTAGAAAGCACAGATTACATCTTATATTGGGATGTTACTATAGAAACGGATCTTCACATCCGGACCAATCGACCTGACATCATGATGCGAGATAAAAAGGTGGAAGAGTCTACATCATCGACATTACTTGTTCGCTTAACCGAAATTTGCAGTCAACCTATATAACCAAGATCCACAAGTATAAATAGTTAAGGCATGAAGTATAGACCATATGGAGGAATGTAAATCATGCATCTATTCATCCCATTGCGATGGCGGCTACAGGCAATCTGCACGCAGGATGCACTGAACATTTTGAACATTTAGGAGTCAGTAGGGTATTGGCGGCAGCTTAGAAGGCGGTTTCATTAAACAGCTGTCGCATCGTAAGGAAGTTTCTTGACCATCAGGAACAGAGCGACTAAAAACCCGTCGAGTGGCAGATAGTAGCTCTAAGAAAGCATCCAGAGGTAACTGTTGTCACCTCCAACGCTCGTGGCCTCTCGTAATTGCATACCTACAACATCATCGCAGGAGGTTTCAAGCATTATATTAAATTATTAAAATTAATTTATAACATTCTAATATCATAAGTCACTTGACTTAGTCCGTGGCTATGATGTATCACCGGGTTTACCCGAGTAAAAGTTTAATAACAAAATAATGATAATAATAATAGCATGGCGATGCCGAATGCTGTAAACTCGTTTCTAGTTCATAGAACCACCTGATACGAATCCAGGTGAACCAGGGCGGCAAGAATCTGAGTCGCAATTATCTTATCTTGTAGAACACCGGCAGATTGAAACACCAAATCTGGCGGAAAAGACCCTTGAATCTGTTTCGCAGAACCTTTTTCACTGATATTATATTTCAATGTGAAGGCATCTAACAGCACCCCACTCCATGAGCCTAGGATCGTTCATAACGCTAAACAGTCTTCCAGGGTTAAGGTGAACCTTGGCACTCTGGTCCAATCCAAAGTCTATACAAATTTGCCATGTGTACCCCTCGAGGATCCTCAGAACATCCTTAAGCTGTTTTGTTTCACAAGGACAGATCTTCAGGTCGTCCACATTAGGCTCGCTATAACGAGGCTCGGCAGCGAGTTACTCAAGAGTATTGTGTAATGCAAGAGTTAGTGACACAAGTGTAATGCAATGTAATGCGCGCTTTCGATATTTTTAGCCGCATTTACAACTGGGAATGGTATTGCAATAGTAGTTCCTGCGAGCACCTAGGGCAAGGCATGGTTCACGGTCGCAGAACCCCCCCCCCCCCTTCCAAGAGTAATGACCAGCGAGACCAAATTTACTTAAATTCCAGGTGTAACATTTCCACAATCTTTACTCTCTATTCACGCAAAAGAGCTCGGCTGGTGGTAACACTCGTGAATTTAAATGGAAAGTGGCGAGTGG
The DNA here is from genome assembly GCF_010883055.1 of Belonocnema kinseyi. NCBI lineage: Eukaryota > Metazoa > Arthropoda > Insecta > Hymenoptera > Cynipidae > Belonocnema > Belonocnema kinseyi. The sequence continues at coordinate 84,245,704 of NC_046666.1, read as the reverse complement.
AAAACTCCCAGATGTGATTTGATCAGTTTCAAAAAAATATCTGAATGTTCGCTTCTATGGACAGGCCTGATCTAAGGAGTCGCTCGGTATTCCAAATACATCGTTGCAACGGACCTATCTATGTTCTTTCAGCCCGGTGGTTGCATCTTAGTTATGGGCCGTTCAAAAAAATACGTGACATCTTTAGAAGAGGGGGGATCATCTAGAGAGATACGCCAATGTAAGACTCAGACACTTACTATAGAAAAAGCGTGAATTTGGGGAGGAGGGGATATCAGGAGAAAAAGTTACGTATTTTTTTAACGGCCCCTTTTGGGATTTTTCCTTCGGCATTATCTGTGGACAATCTTTATATATGACCAACTTTTAAAAAATGCACAACATACATTTTTTCTCAGTTAACCTACCAAAAGAGTCGTATTCCTCTTGCAAATCTGCACAATTTTTATCTACGGCAATTCTATCAAAAATCGAACAGATAATGTGTATTTAGTCACCCCCCCCCCCCCCCCCCCCCCCCCCAATAATTAATAACCCAAGTAAAATATTTCGGTGTGGGATCGATCTAGGAAAACATCTGAGTAATCGTATAAAAGTGATTTTTCAAATAAGATAGTAAAAGTGCGATAAATGAGACGATCCCATACTTGATGCAGTTTTGATAAAGGATAGTGTACGTATAGCTCAAATACAGCTAAAGTATAACGATGTATGATCGAAGTGTAGGGAAGGTTCTTAGATGCTTCGCACCTCTGCGAACACCGATCACGCGGACAATAACTTTAACCAAGTATTTTGCGTACAGTAGTTGGAGCTCCCTTTTGAGCTCTAGATACCTCTCCACCATTTCCATCTGTTAAGCAGTTACGTTGTAGTCAGCCGGAAGCGAGAATTCGATTACGCATATAGTTCGCATATATTTTTCTCTACAAGCTGTGGGGCCTTGGAAAACCCAATATTCTTTAATTAGTTCAGATGAGTTTTCGCATACTTGAACAATCTCTTTTGTATACTTCTTGACGATTATTTAAAGCACTCTAAAGTTTTCTATTGCTAGAAGCACACATCTTCAGGTTATCCACAAAAACTACATGAATGAACTTACGATCACGATAATTAGTGTCACCACAGAGGTATCCAGAAGAATTTCGCAGTGGGAGAAATAGAGGTAGGAGTTCGATGCAATCAAGCAGAACGCTCATGTTATCGCTCTGTCGACGCGTTGCTCTGCCGAGGATTTTAGCCTTAGATTTGAATCAGCTAAAGCTCTCGCAGCGCCATAAACTGAAAAATTGATGATCCAGAGGTGAGACTTCTCCGAGTTGTCCTAACGAACGAAGGCATACATTCCACCCAGATCTTGGGGCTTAAGGGAAATCTGCAACGTCAACGTCGCTCCTTATCCTGAAATCGCTATCATCTCTCAAGAGGTGCCTGCTTTCCGGGGTCGGTTTTAATGTCGCTTCCACATTTTCGTCTGTGGCTAGCTTAAGCAGCGGTTGGGGAAGCACTCCGCGTACATATTCAGTTCTCCAGAGGTGGGCAGTTTGATTTTTCAATGACTGATGCAAAAAATGCGAAAGCTCTGGGTGTTTCTTTCACCACAGACTGGGCATACGCCTCCGCGATCAGATATACTGCTGGCATCGTGGCAGTCCAGCAAGTCATAATTAAGTTTATTCGTCTACTCAATCTGAGCGTGCCACCGGTTCACCCTCGTGTTTTCATCTTAATTATTTTCATCACCACGAATCTTATGATAATCCGGACTGTTTGTGGACCGATTGCCGGGTGCTCTGAGCGTTCCTTTATTTTCAACCGTATCTACAACTTTTTGATGGTTTAGTGGTATCATTCATGTTCCCATGAGCAGATAGGAAAAGGGTTAATCCGTCCTTGTAGAACCCCGCGTGCAAGGACAAGGCTGTCAATTTTATATGGCAGGTTCGCACATCGGAGCAGAAGATACATCAAAACTAAAATATCGAGAGCTGTAACATCGTTCTCTATTTCTTTCACTCTTGTGGACTTTCTGCAGACTGTCATTGAGAATATCGCCTTTTCTTTACAAATCAGGAAAAAAAATCGCTTGAAATATCGAATTTTCCGAACACTAGTGGTGAAAATGTCTTTATTGCTATTGTCTTTATTGCTGCCTTAAATTAAAATAAAATTGTTGATTTGATATGTTTTGTCAATGAGTGAAGTAACGGGCTGGTATCGACAGACGGCTTATATTAATTTTTCGGTATAAGTTTACTCTTTAGGACCACTGAGATCTTAGGGAATATTATTAGTAGACTCTGCACTTACAGTCAATATCTGCACGGAAAATATAAGCCTTATAAAGTTTACGAAACTAATTCAAGAGTAGCGTGTATGGAAGACAGTTTAGTGAAAGTCAGTAAGTTCCGATTATATGATTTAATGAACGGTTTTTGCTACATGTGTATAGCGCTAAGATAGTATGTAAAATATGAGGCGATATAACATGTACTGGCACGCAGTTTATGAACTCTATACTAGATTTCCGTAAAATGTTAATTGGACCAAATGGAAAATCTTTAAAAGCGATTTAACAACGAAAAAAAATTAACATACTAGATTTATGTCTCAGGCTTAAAATCGTTACTGCCTAGTATGTCGAAGGCATTTTTTGTTAAAGTTGGATTTTTATTTTTTTTTGTATAATCTGCACGGGGTTGTCCCGGTATATATCATCAGTAACTGACACATTTTTGTAATGCAATCAAGTGACCTGATAAGAGTAGTAGGAAAAAGGTTTTTACGCTTAATTTGTTATATGCCTGCAAACTTATTGGCAATCATACATATAATTAGATGCTTTAATGGTTTGAAAATGTTAATTATTTGGCATCCAAAGAACATAATTATGGCAGTTAAACAAAATTATTAATACATAAAAAATGATTACAATGGAGATAATAATATTAAAATTCTTTAAAATTTAAAGCAAATTAGTGATGGCACTCAGAGGTCTTGGGAGCCTTTTGTTTTCAGTGTCCTTATGTTCAGCTTAAAAGCGAAAAATTTTAACTAAGACCAAAACTAAAGTCTCGTTCGCGGACAGGGGCGAGACTTCGAGAACCGTTTTTGCTATATTCTGGCTATATCTTGGATGAAAACTTAGCCAAAACGAATTAATTTACTCGGGCTGTTTCCCTTTGTGGTGTGAGGGTTAAATTTAACAAAAGTGCGAAAACTGTCTTGAATAAAGCACTAACTTATCTTAAATAAAAAAACAGCATTTTTCTACTGGAAGAAAGTAAAGTTTGCTCCTAAATTTCCATATGCAGTTCTAAAACTAAGTTGAAGGTAACCTGAAATAACCTGTAATGCTTTCTTTATCTAAAATTGAAGGAATATACCTTTCTGAATTTTAAGTTCGTATTGCCTTGTATGTCGTTACAGAACGCTTACGCTAATACTCTAATACTCCATGTCGGGATGTCAGTGTCGGCTGTGATAATATGTTTCCATAATTCGTGGAATTTTACTTTCACCGATTAAAGAAAGTGTTGCAGCAAAATCAGTTTCAGTTAGCAACCATAATTTTTATTTTTAAACCCATTAAATAAATAAATTATTATGAAACTTTTGAATTCGCAACGTGAGCGTCTTTTCGGTGCATTACGTAACGCAATTCTCTGGAGATTTTGGACTCCACCTCCCCTCTATATAAGGTTTTTTCCCCCTAACTTTCCTGTATTTTCTTGCAAGTAAGAAAACCAACTTGTATATTTTCTATAACGAATAACTAGATAAGAACAGCTTAGGAGTATAAGTTAAGCTTGAGAAATATCTTGTTTTTAGTAAAAACATTACCCTTATTTTCATTTAGGATAGAATAATAACTCAAGGTTACATTAGCTTAGGGTATAAACATATTCATAATAGAAAAGCGCACCTTCTTGAATTTCAGATAGTCTCTATCTGAATTTTAGGAATCTGATTCCCTTAATTTAATGTTCAGATGTAATTCTAAATTTCAGGTTGCTTATGCTTCTTTTTGTGACACCTTAAAATAAGCTGAATTTTTAACTTAAATCAAGTATTTTGTTTTTTGTGTACCTTGCATCATTTTTCCAAAGATTTGATTTTTTTATTATCAATATTATTTCTCACGATTACAACAAAAACTGCGCATTCTATTAAAAAATGATTGATAATAAATTCGTCGATCTTTTTTGGGTGCGCAGTTTTTATTGATTTATCTTTTGTCGTAGCTTGCATAGTTTGACCGAAAAATGGAATTTTTGTTTATTTTCTGTGACGTTAAAATTTTATTTTACAATTTTTCGAAAAAATTTCAAAAGTTGTTATGGTTATCTTGTAGGGCCTTAAAAAAGTAACGATTTCCTTTTTTTTTTACTTTTTTCATAGCGTGCACTCTGTTAATTTTAGTTAATCGAAAAAAGTCACTAGAAGAAATTGTTCGTATTTTTAGGTATTGCGAACAACCATACAGAGAATTTTTGAATTTCGAAAAAAGTGGACTCAAACATTTTAAAAATGTACTCACTTTTTGAATTTTTATCCAAAATGGCCGGCTAACGAACTTGACCTTTAGTTTTCGACACTAAAAGAGTATACCAAAGGTTAATCTAAGAGATACATTTTTTCAAAAGTTATTGTGCTCAAACACAGAGAAACATGCAATAATACAAACATATATACAGACATACATTCAGAAACACACGTTCGTAAAAACCTGTTTTCGGATTGAGAGGGTCTCAAAACGTGGACATTTGACAAAAACGGGGGGATCAAATTTCACGCGAATTTCATATAATTTTTGTTAAGAATGTAAAAATACATATTTTATTAAATCTGTTATTTTCACATTATCCCTGATTTATGGGTATAATACCTTAAGAAATTACTATTGAAAACCTATTTTCTAAAAGATAATTTAAAAATGAATAATTACGAACATTTTACTGTCTTAAAGCTCCCACGCAAGTTCATATATGTCCCATGCGTAGAGTTTGCTTATGATTCGCTAGAAATCAAAAGGGAATTCATTAGAGCGGTAAGCGGAACCGATGAAAATTAACCGGTCTCGTATGCTGTGCTACGCTGCTTGCCTCTTGTTTCATTAGATCATAATAGACTGCTCATTGTGTGTGTACAAGAGTCTTTTTTATACATTTTTCACAGCTGCTTGCTTCTTTTATTAGACAGATAATATGGAGCTATAACTGACACAGTTAAAAAATGGATACTCCTTATCTCCATAAGAATTGCGGAAATACTTTAGTGAAATACACTATTAGAAATTTCTTGAAAATTGATATATATGATCGAGTTTATAATTTATGTACTGATTTGATTGGTTATTATAGTTTCTAATTCGATTAAATGTTTATATATTATTAAATCTATAACACATTACAATTTTTGAATTTTATAAAGAGTCAAGTCTTATTTGTGAGACTTGTGGTTGAGTTAAATTTGGGTTAAGTTCGAACTTGCCTAGAAGCTTAAACATTTAAATAATACATTTTTGAGCAGCTCGAATACTTGAAAGTTAAAACTGTTGACCCAATTTCAAATTTCCTTGCGTCTGTTAATTGAAATAAATTACAAATTAACACTTGTTTCAATCAAAGAAAATACACATTTTTATGTAAATAATGTATTCAAACTACATGCTTCTCATATTATTTGTCGGCTTTGAGTGCGAGCTTTCTCAAATGCGCGAAAGTTTTTGAGAAGTCGAAATTTTCAGATCATGGAAATTCGAGAATGTTTGATCACGAACGTACCCAAAGTTTCAAATTTTTATATGCATTTCGTCATTATAGTGAAAAGTTTGAAATTTGAATTTAACTAGAAATTACGTTTTGAGGTTTAAAAAGTTCAAAGAAATATTTGTAGTTGTGAAAAATATTTAAAAACAAAAAACTGAAATTGTATTGGATCCGTTATTTATCTTTACACGGTTCTTTTTCCTTTTTTATACTTAGATATACAAAAGTATAAATAAACGTTAACTAAATAAAAAAAGTTTCATGTAAATTTGACATTAACGCGGATTTCCACTACTACCCGTTAAAAATATCAATGTGTTCATTAGCATGGCTCAAAAACACCTTTTTTTCTTTACGGGGCAACGATCCCCTCAATTTCATTCCAAATCCGAAAAAATGAACTCCGTAATTTTTATTTTATTTTTTTTTCGATTTTAACAGGTGCCGGCTTGGAGCTGAAGTTTCCCATGTAAAATGCATGGGGAAAAATCAAACAAATTACATTTGTTTCAAAAATTACAAAGGAATACAAAAATGTTATAAAATATTCCACTAGTCTAATATTGATCATTTTAAAGGGGGGAAACGAATTATCGAACAAAAAATTATTTAAACTAATTCTATTTGTTTAAATAAATAAAAATTAATTAAGCAATAATAATTAATATTTCACTGGACCAACAATAATAATTTTAAGTAAAAAAAAAAAGACGAGAATAAATTGTTTATAAGGTCGATTTCATGAAGAATGGACATTTTTTGTTTCAAGGGTAGTTTTCAGGTACTCGTGGGTGTGTTAGGGGTGTCAAACCCATATATCTGATAGATAAAATTCTTCGTTGGATAATTCTCTACAGGCCGCCATACTTTCCCGTCACATTTTTAAACCCAAAAAAATTATTCTAAAAATTCAAAACAGTGATTTTTCCCCATTCATTGGACATAGGAAACTCCAAGTCAACACCGACCTGTTAAAAAAATAAAATAAAAAAATTTTAAATTAGTGAATTTCTTTTTTTGGATTTCGAATTAAATAGAGAGGAGTCGTTGGAGTTCATTATGATGTATACTCTACGTAGCGGTGTCCAAGTTTGCCCGTTTTTATAAATAACATAGAAATCACAAGTGATGTAGTCAGCGTTCGAGTGCTAATACTTGTACCGACGCGACGTCCTACCTGAGTTACGTGAGCCGCCGCACGCACACACGTTTGCTTGTTTCTGTACTTTTCACTTGTTTTCAATTTTTTACTTCGATTCGAAATCTTATCGAAAGTTAGAGAATATTCTGTTTCTTTTCGTTGACTTCTTTTATCTCTTCTGGATTCCATTATATTCTATATAATGTAAATAAACTAGTAATCGTCACCTTAAGCCAAATTGGAAATTAAAAATGATTTTATTTGTATCTAAAACTAAATTTTTATTTTTACAACGTGCTTAACAGATTAAAGTAGATATAGAAAAACTCAATTATGATTATTCAACATGATATTCGATTGGAGTCAATTTTCATTCACGAATAAAATACAAATTATTAAAATGCGTTTGTTATCGTAAGGCACATAACCAAGTACTAACATGAGAAAAGTATACTAATTTAATTAAAGAATATTTAAACTTACCTGATATCACAAGTTTTATCACTCGCGGCGAAAGCGAATCTTGTAATACGAAAAATACTGAGCTATCTAACGATAACTAATGCAGTAACAATTACCAGTACATCTACTCTAATGTCGATATTTACTAAAAGAGAAATAATTGATTTTGTAATGAGTAATTATGTGAATTCAACTATTCATCACATTTTATTGAAAGTGAATTTAAATACAAAAAATCTCGCAGAATCAAACGTAATATCTCGAACTATTAGCGTAAGTTCTTTCAAATCTAAACGTAATGCAACGTTTCAAGATCGGAAAAAAATGTCAGCAAGATGTGTGTGGACACCAATTTTTTTTTTATATTTCGTACGGACTTTTTTTCCCAATATTTCTTAACGCTCTCGTCAGCCGCATTAGATTCGCCAGATCTTTTTTTTTTAAATTTTGCCTCCAGATTCGTAAACAGCGCCCTCGAAAATCCCTGGATAAAACGTATCAAGAATGTACAATAATTTTTGGAAATATTTGTCTGCCATATTTGATCCGCCATTTTGTTTTATAAAATTATGACTTCAAATTTAAAATGAGTGCCTTTTAAAACCCCAAGATACCACGTTTCAAATAGAGGTAATAATTGTTTTGAAATACGCCACCGCTATATTGAATTCATCATTTTGTTTTTTGAAATCTTTACGTCAGATTCTGAATCAAAGCCCTCGTAAACCATATATAGGTGCCCTTAGATTTTATTTTTGAAGACTATGAGGCGTTTTTCAGCGTTTGGCCACGGAACCGGGTCTCCTGGTTCACTGTGGGTTGTGAAGAAGTTCTTAAATTTTCTATACAAGGTTTTGAAACAAAGCCTTTGTAAAATAATGGTTTTGAGATAATTAAAAACAATAGTATTAAAGAAATCTAAAGTTTAAAATCCCATTAATAAAAATTTAGATAATAAATCCTCTTTTAATATTGATTTTATTGTTCTTTACTTCCCGTGCAGAAATCCCCCACCCCCCGTTTCCCCTCTTACAACAAGGTTTCTGCTCGTATCCCAGCCGGGCTACATCGGGCTGGGTTTCATGGACAGGAACCGGTCAGAAGCCGACCGGGCTCCATTTTTCTCGAATCGCCTAGTCCGGAGCCAGCTGGTTACTGGCCGGGCCAACCCTAGTTCCATCTCATGGTCGACAGCCAACCGGACACTGGTCAGGATAATTTTTTTGTAGAAATTACACATTTTTTAAGAGCCTTGACATTATCAAAGACGTAATTACGGATGCTAGATAAATTATTATTTGAAAAGTATAATTTAAAGATTTATTGGATCAATGAAACAGAAATGAGCTTTTTGTATACAATCTGTATACATTTTTTCGTTTATTTCTTTCTCACCTAAAATTACCACGTTGTTTCCAAAATGGAAAAATTGCTAGGATATTCGATCATCAGTTGTTAAAATTCTACTCCAATTTCCTCGCAAGAATTGGTTAACTTGATTGGACTTTTAAAGTTCATACACTATTTACGATGCGCCTTAAATGACAAAACAAGTTACTAATTTCTTGCTTAAAGCAACCTTTTTTTAAATACTTTGTGGCAGGTTTGCTGGGCCGACTCCCGGCCAGTGATGAACCCGGGATCAGAGCAGTTTACCGTGACGTTTTTAGCTGGATCCCGGCCAGTATTCTCAACCGGTGCCCAGCTTAAACCGACACTATCCAGCCAGGACCCACCCGGATTCCTGATTGGATTCCTACACGTGTTGATTACCTATTTAACACTAAGAATTTATTCATATAGTAATCTTTGCAATATCCTTCATCAAATTGAAAGAATCTCTGAATTAAAACTTGAGATAGAAATGTTTAGATGTCGTCTAATTTTTTAAACCTTTAATTCAATTATAATTTAAATACATAAGAAAATTAATATTTCGCTGTTTTTTAAATCAATTTGTGATAAATTGTGACAAATTGTAAGAAATGTGGGTGAATTGGTATGTACTTTGATAATAAGATTACTAACAGAATAGAATTAATAAAGAATTGTTTTAATTAAAATATTTTCGACGGAAATTAAATAATATTTCATGTACATTGTATTGCAATTTCGTGATTAATTAGATAATGAAGGTAAAATACAAGACTCTATTGCACACTATGGGATTTTAATCATATAAATAAAAAACAACATTATACTGTTTCCTATTACTTGAATTTAGCAGAATCTTCTGTGGCCAATAGGCATTGCGGATGGCCGACAACAATAATATATAGAAACTGCGAGTTTCTCGGATCATTAATTCTATAGAATCAGAATTCTCAGTATCCTTAATCAGAATCCTCAATATCTGTTGAATCGAATTGGAACTTAACATTTATCTTCACAATCAGCTATAGAATATCAATAACATATCAATCCCATCAGTCTGTTTTATAGGGTGCCAAAAAACCCCCATAAATGAAAAAGGGGATTTTACGAGATTTTGGCACTAATTATAATTTTTTAGAATTTTTTAATGCAAATTGTTTCTTGTGCATAACTAATAAGTATATGTTCAAATAAATTGTGTGAACAATTTATTATTGTTTTTAGCAATTTTCTCATATAATAGAGTTAGAAAGTCGTGGCTTTCTCAAACGAATTTACAGTTTTTGTCCAATTTTCAATTAGAGCAAGGTAATAGTTCAATCGTGCTAACAAGAATGATTGCTTAAACAATTTATTATTATAGTTATTGATATTCTTTTAGAATAATGCTAGAAAATTGCAGTTTTTCAAGAAAAATTTCATTTTTGGCCTAATTTTCAATTAAAAGAAGATAATTAATTAATTAGAGTCAAGAAAATTAATTGTTTAAACAATTTATTATAACTATTATCAATATTCCATTTGAATATTGTTAGAAAAGCATGTTTTTCTGAAATTTCTTGCGTTTTCTCCAATTTTCGATTATAATGAAGTAACAGGGAATTTAAGTTTAAAAAATACTTGCTTAAACAATCTAGTGGAACTGTTAATAATATTTTCTTGGCTTAATGTAAGCAAATTATTGTTGCTTCTGACTATCTCGATCCATATCAAGGCCTAATAGTTTCGGGTTTTTTCTGAAATTGTTACATCTCTGCCCTTTCTTCACTTCGTATCTTCTCCTAGATAAGTGCTTAGAAAGTTGCGGTTTCTTTAAAACCTTAAAATGGACTACGCCGTTTTAGTTAAAATGAAATAATAAGTCAACCTCTATAAAAAATTATAGTTCAAATAGTATTGTTTTTTTAAGTGAATTATTTTCGTTCTTTTTCCAATTTAAAAAAGAAGTTAATTTAAACAAAAGAGCTATCTTACACAAGAGACAAAAACAAAGAATGGAATAATTAGGATTAGGTAGAAGGCCTACACGGAAAAAATGTGTACGTACAAAAGTCACGAACTAAGAACTAGGTCTTGGATATGAGAAAAATTAATTGGACATTGATGTAATTTCGTGAATAATCTGCGAATTTTGAAGAAGAGTTGACGAACTCGACATGACAAGTCTAAAATCGCTCATCACCTTTTTCCATAAATAATTACAAAAATATTATGAGTGATTAGAAAAATTGCACAGAGCACTCACGAGCTTTCCCGAGAAATCTAGGAACGGGGACGTAGGTTCACTTTTCGTGGCCCGCACACACTCTCACTCACCTGCTCGATGCGTATATGCATGCGCATGTGTAGTTTAAATTCGTCGGATGAGTGGCTATAATTTTTATTATACCTACATTGTTCAGCCTCGATGGCTGCGCGTGTTTACGCACTCATGGTTTATGTTTAGAAACTGTCGAGTTCGAGGTTTCAAATCCTGAGAGTTGTGTAGTTCGGGTAGGTCTTTAAATGTCTTGTGAAAGTTTTTTTTTGAATTGCAAGACAAATTTTATTGCAAAGCGTAAAAGCAAAATTTGGAATTGCAAATATTTTAATATCAGCCACCCACCCCCTTGTCATAGAGAAAACACGTCTCGTCGATAACAATATACATACATATGAAAATTAAAAAGACCTGAAACAAATAATTAATTGATCATAGCATCTCATGGTACAAGGTAGACTTACCGCAGTCAGGAAATTGCTTCCAGTACTCTATTACAACTTGTAGTAAATATTGTTTCTGAATTTCGTCTCTATGGTAACAACAAAATTAAAGTCAGATATCAACTTTATACCTTCTTCTGCTACATCATCTACCACTTTTAATTTTCTGTCTGCAGTCGCACCGTAAAAAGATTACAGTTATAAAATGCAAAAGGTGTAGAAACAAGTTTCCAGACAATTGCTGCATTTCTGACACCTCAACGAAATGTCTAAGTAACTTATTCAAGGCAAAGTTTTATTCAATATAATACGTGCAAAAAATTTTTGATAATATTGAGGATTCTGAATAAAATTTTCAAGAACATATTTTTTCCTATGGGAAATGCATGTGAAACGCCATGGAGTTTGCTGCACCTCTTAATATAAAAAAAGCGGATTTGTTTTTGTGTGGATTCGAAAAGATTTCCGGCCGGTATTCATGAAGATTCGCAAAAACCATTTTTTGATCACCCTACTGAAGAAAATACATCATCTGACTATTTTTTTTAAAATTGAAACATTTAATGTAATGCTAAACGTATTCGAAAATTGTATGAAATAACAACCGATAACGTGCGTTACTTTGCATTACTGTCAAACACTGGTTTTTCGTCGCTTGCTTCCTGATAGTGGAGAAAGTTTCTTATAATGCGACCCGTGTTAAATAAAACTGCCATCTAAGCTATACCCAGTACCCTGCTAACTGCGACATGTGTTAAATAAAATTGCCTCCTGAGCTGCTTTCAGTATCTTACTAACTTCTAAATGTTCCAGATGCTTAGTACACCTGGCGTGCACATTGCCTGAAGCTGAAATCACGATAGGGCTAATACACCTTTTAACAATATTCCCTGCGAATTTCAGTTTTCTAGCTTGACATTTGTAAATGTAACGCAATTTTGAGTGCACCTGTTTTTTTGCGAATTTCGATTTTTGCAATGCACTATGACAATGCACCGTCGCACAATGCCATCCTTACCCGTAAGTTTCTCACCAAAAACTCAACTAATACAATTCCGCAGCCATCAAATTCGCCATATTTAGCTCCCTGTGACTTTTTTGTTCGATCGACTGAAAAAACCACTACGCGGAACGCGTTTTAGCAGCCGATCGGAGATAATACACAAATCGAAAACGGCACTGATGGGCATACCGAAAATTGAGTATCAAAAATGTTTTGAGAGCTGGATCAAGCGCTGGCATAAGTGCGTGGCAGTCGATGGAAATTACTTTAAAGGGGACCACATCAATATTCAAGAATGAACTTATATTTTTAATTTTTAAAATAAATTCCAGGAACTTTTTGATCATAGTAGTATATAAGAAAATGCAGATACTGGTGCATCTTGGGTCGCAAATCACGCACCGGCCAACAGATTTTTCAATTTCAAGATGGCGACCCAAGAAAACCGACATATGCATTCACATAAAAATCTCATGTGAGATCTTATTATTCGTAAAACTGATGAAAATAGCATAGAATTTTTTTATTTTAGCCACCATATTGAATGTCTTCATTTTGATTTCTGCGAAACTTATCCATAAAATTTCAAGCTTAGGGTCCAGTGCCACGATATATTCTTTATTGTCTTATTCTAAGATTCCGTTCAAGGTGCTGTAGTTTTTCTCCGATTTCTCTGTTTATATCATCGTTTTTAATGTCCCGATGTCGTTCTAGTGGATTCCGGACTTGATATACATTGTCCCTGGCGCCGATACCTTCGGCTTCAATCAGTTATTCGTTGACCATATCTTCCAAGGGAAGTTCGTCAATAGAAAGCTGCTGTTCCACTTCCATTTTGATGGCAGCTATTTCAACAGCCGAGAACAGCCTGTTTACATGTTTCGAGAATTTTTGGTCTGCTAGATTTCTGTCATTTATTCTTGTGGCTAGCTCTGAGTACTCAAGTAAGAAAAGTCGACGGTGTTCTCCCCTCACATTTTCCCACCTTTCTCTTTCAAAAAAATAAAGGCGCATTGTTCGGTCTTCTAAGAGATGCAGATTAGTTCTGATGTCCTTCGCTTTAGCGATAAGATCTCTTAGAACGACTTCAACTCTAGAGTTGAACGAGAAAATAGATTCTACTAGTCACTTCTAGTGTTTGGTTTAAAATCATCGCGGTTCGCCCGCCAGTTTAACAACCCTGCTTTTTAGTCGTGCAGGTAGTTTTATAGAACGCATTGCGTCACTTCTGCCCTCTGCTTGCGTGGGCGCGTGAGAGGCAGAAACGACAGGCTTGCACAATAGAAATTCTCCTGACGGCTGCAACACTTTATAGTGTTTTCTAGGTCGGATCTCGTATTGCCTATTTACAGGCTATATCCTGTGACTCGCAGGTTAAAATATATATATTGTAACCTTATGGATTTGATGCAAATATGGCATGCAAAGGGGTGAGTGCTCTAAGGTCACTCTAAGGCTATCTAAAAGATGGAGAATCTCCCCGGATAATTTGTATTTGTAAAATAAAGAACCCCGCACTAAATGTATGGGAAAATGGCCTTCGGTGGATTTCGCTGAAACTTTGTAATTTTATGGTTATAAGTGTCGGGTGAAATATCCCCCAAAAAATGGACAGTTTAAGCGCTATGCGGCGTTAAGCGCTCAAGATCAGTGAATAAAACGAATTACAACAGATTTTGTTACAAAAGCGATGTCAACATAGAAATCACGGTTCAGATCGTGGTCAGTCATATGTTCGCCTACACCGTTGACTCATATAGCGCGCTTCTCAAAACGATCAAATGCTAAGCGCCCAAGATTTTAACTTGGCTAATTAATCACTTCTTTGAAGGCAGAAATAGTACCCAAAGTAACATTAGTAACTAGTGCGCACATTCCGATAATAACAGTGTACCCTTCGCAAGAGGGCCGAACGCTAAGCACCCATGATCAGCGGATAGAGCCAATCCCAGTAGCTTTTGCGAAATATTAAACTATTTCTGGCTCTTGACTCGGGTGCGCTTGTTCACCTCTATTAGTAGCGTCTAGAATCCTTGGTAGCAAGGAAGTTTGAGGGTAATTTACGTTTTGCTGGTGACGTGCATAACCCACGAACCATAAAACCCTTGCAATACGAGTATGTGCGCAAGTGCCAAGAGTTCTGACCCCAGACTTACATGTTCAGTAATAACCGAGAAGCGTTTCGTTATTGTCTGGTCCTATGTTATCGATCTCATTGAACGCTATCCACAGCTGGTACCTTATCGCATTTCGGAAACGAGAAAATACTCGTACTCTGATCAAACCAGGTTCATTAAGTCGCGTATCTAGTTGAAACTCCTCATCTTCTCGTTGCAGCTTGTCTTGAACGTAAGATGGGGCAAGTTCTTCTTGATACACGCCAATTGTTATGTAGCGTATTTCTTTTAATGTAAGGCGAGGAAATTTTGGTACTTGAAGGTCATGCAGGCGATTCCAACTTGCATTTCCGTAGCGCATATTTTCCACTTCTACGCGCGCTTGCACAATATTTGGCTCACCATCTCTCGCTATACACTCTCTTGCAAGCTCTGCTGTAGCGCTTTGCATTTGATAGCGGGATGGTATCGATTAATTCTGGCACCAGCAATACGAAAGAAGTCCCTTAGATTGTGTACATGAGCCATCGAAATGGTTTTCTCAAAGAAGTTAAAAATGGACTTTATGTGACCATTTCTGGATTCACTATCCATCTAGATTTCGTTATTAGCCGAGCTTCGTTTGCTTCTTCCGTTGTCGAGAAATTCTCTCACACCTTCCACATCTCTTTCAAATTCGTTAATGAGCATTTGTGCGTCATTATTTCGCGAGTCCGAAAAATATGGCCCTTGTATTTCAATCATGTATCCGTCTGGAGCAACAATGAGAACAGGTTTTATCATAGTTGTAGTAAGTGCGATTCAAAACAACAGAACGCGCAGGGCTCCCGACAATGGGTCGGCCAACAATGCCGACCAATCTAGAGCTAAGGGAGCCAATGAAAATGGATTCAATGCGATGGACCGGCGGGAAATCGCAACCTTTGGGTGGACGGAGCGACTGAATCACGACTTGCTAGAGTGCTACGATGCGAGTGTGACCCCGGAACGGGGTTACATGGCACAGCTGCATGCTCTGTGGTGCGAGAAACACCTGGAGCTATCGCACTTTTCGCAGCAACGTCTTCGAAACCATGCTGTACTACTCCGTAAAAGGGGCTATGTAAGCGGATCGCCTACTTTACCACAGCTAGAACAAGCCGGCAACAGAGAAGGAGAGCCGACATTAAGACCAACCGCGGGCACACATCCAATAGATGAAGACCGATGCTTTACGACCCGGAGAAACATCAACACCAAGGTTTCTCTCAAGCCTAAAGATCTGGTTGAAATGGATGACGAGCTTCGTGGACATTTTTCCTGAGAATCCGACCTCTGGGCTATCAATTATTGTGTGTATAATGCTGCGAGAGCTTTGTCCGATGCGAACCGTAAAACAAAACTAACGGCTGATCATAAGACCAAAAGACGAATGCATCAACTTGCCATAAAGATGGGCTGGGCAAGACAGTACGCGTCCCCCATTCCGTGTGTGATTAACTACACCACATCTGGCAGGAATTTTACCGCCAAGGTTCGAAAGTTCGCGCGCAAACTCCGGACCCGTTATCAAACACTTAACAAGTCAAAGCTGCTGACCATCAGACAGCATATTGTTGAGAGAATACGGATACTATCTGACACTAAGAGAAGTCTAGAGCGAATGGAGAGGTGGGTCAGAGAAAATCAACAGTTTCTCTCTGACCCGTCTCGACTCTTCCAAGACCCTCCAGTTACTGTCGAAACCCCACCCAAACCAGAGGAGGTCGAAGTATTTTGGGGAGAAGTCTACGAAGTTCAGCATAGACTGGACGAAGACTCAGAAAATATAAAGAGCTTCAAGGAGTTATGTGTTGCCCTCATAACACCTGCTAAAGAATGCCCACCCATCACTACCGAGGAGGTGAAAACAGTATTTAGAGGGATGAAGAACTATTCCGCACCGGGACCAGATTGTATCAAAACCTTCTGGTGGAAGAAGTTTTCTTCAACCCATCAGCATTTAGCCCGTATTTTCACCTCATATTTAAAGTCGCAAGAACCGATTCCAGAGTGGTTGGTGGAAGGGCGCACAATACTTCTGCCGAAAAAAGGCAACTTAGCTGACCCGAAGAATTACAGGCCAATAACTTGTCTGAACACGCTTCATAAGATATTCACAGCTATCCTAAATGATAGGATTGTTCGAGCAATTGAACCTGTGTGGCAAGAAATGTATGAACAACGAGGCTCAAAGAAAGGCGTAGCCGGATGTCGGGCGAACCTGCTCATCGATAGATGTGTCTGCAAAGATGCAGCACTCTACCAGCGTGACCTATCGATGGCCTGGATTGATTATCGGAAATCTTTGGATTCGACATCCTATAGACTTATCATCTGTCTTTTGGAAATCTTAAAGGTTCATCCGCAAATAGTTGGGTGCATAGAGAGATTGATGCCGCTTTGGAAAGCCAGATTTACTATCTCATCTGGCAAAAATCGTGTGACAACTAACAAGGTCACGTTTCAGAGAGGTGTCTTTCAGGGCGACACCATAAGCCCACTCATCTTTTGCCTTACATTATTGCCACTACCTCTAGCACTGCGCCATTCCGACGGGTACTTGTGCGGCAAACCTGCAGAGCGAAAGTACAAGGTCACTCATGTATTTTACATGGACGATCTTAAGATATATGCTAAAAACAGAGAGCAACTGCATCTAGCTCTGGGTATTGTCAAACGATATACTAAGGAAATTGGAATGGAATTTGGGTTAGAAAAATGCGCCAAGGTTTATTTGAAGCGAGGAAAACTTAATGGCATTTCTGAAGATCCTGAGCTCGTTGATAGAAGCGCCATACGACATCTTTGCGCTGGAGAGAACATGCTTGCCGTCCCGGTACTACTCTATAAATTTGGAGTAGTTCCATGGACGAAGAACGAGCTCAGATCTCTTGATATCAGGACATGAAAGGTTATGCACATGAACAAAAGCATGCATCTTAAGTCTTCCGTTTCGCGACTGTACATCTCACGCCGTCAAGGGGCTCGCGGAATATTGAGTCTTGAATGTCTTCACAACAGGATTATTCTGGGTACAGCACATAGAGTTGCAAATGGAAGAGACCCTCTTCTTAAAATGGTCAGGAATCCCGAAGAAGTGGGCAAAGGAGCATTTATATGCAAAGCAGCGGAGGAGGCTGCTGAAACAGTCGGACTTGACTTCAGTGATAGGGGTGAGCAAAATGCATCAAATCTAATCTTTCTCGAGTCTTCACTCCTGAAAGCTCGGATTAAGAAAGCACAAGAGAAAAACTTTCGTGAACAGCTCCTCGATAAGAGGATGCACGGTATCTTCCACAGAAATTTGAAGGATCAGTCAATGTCTTGTGAGCTAACGGTTGCTTTTCTTAAATCGCCCGGATTGAAGTCTGGTACAGAGGGTTTCATTTTTGCATGCCAAGACGGTGTCATTTCCACCTTAACATACCGTCGCCATATTTTGAGCCAAGACATTCCCGATGATAGCTGCAGGGCGTGCCATGCACACCCCGAGCATTTAGCTCACATACTATCTAGTTGTCCATCACACGCGGGAATGACCTACATTCAAAGGCACAATGCGGCACTAAGAGTGCTTTATTACCATCTCTGTCACTCCTACGGCATTCACCTTAATATCGTTCCTCTAAATGCTCCTAGGGAAATTGAGTCAATTGTCGAGAATGGGAATTGCCGCATATACTGGAACTTTATATTCTCGGCAATTGTTTCTGTTTCTCACTCGAGGCTTGACATGGTTCTTCTTGACTTCGAGAAGCGAACCATGTTCGTTATCGAATTTTCGGCACCAGCTGATAAAAACATCATAGCCAAGGAGAATGAAAAGAAAGAGAGGTATCGAGACCTTATAAGGAAGTTGCAACGATTGTACCCGGAATATTCTCTTAAACTGATGGGCCTTATCATCGGCGCTCTTGGAGGTTCCATGCTTTCACTTGCTAATATCCTAAAAAGCATCCCTGCGTGTCAACAATATGCTAGAACACTTGCGGGAAAAATGCAGAAGGCGGTTGTCCATGGGCGCTCTGTATTATTTTTAACAATTTTAAGATAAAAACATTAAAAATTAACAAATTAAATTTTTTCAAACTGATCTCCTCTTAAATTAGAAGTTAAATTATTGTTATCTTAAAAAGTTTAAACTTCCTTGTAAAGCTTCAGATTTAAAATATTTTTGAAAGTTTTCTGAATTTCTGAATATATTTTAAAATTAATCGAATTTTTCCTATGATTTTTAGAACATCTTGAAAATTTACAAAACAATTCTTAAAATCTTCCACATTATTTTTTGAAATGTTTGGAAATCTTTTACAATCTTCTTAAATATTCTTTAAAAATAATTTCTAAACATTAAAAATGATTTTGAAGTTTCCCTAAAAATCTTAAGAATATATATTTATTCTTTTGAAGTCTTTCAAAATTCTTAAAAAGTTTCAAATTTTAT
Source organism: Belonocnema kinseyi (assembly GCF_010883055.1). NCBI lineage: Eukaryota > Metazoa > Arthropoda > Insecta > Hymenoptera > Cynipidae > Belonocnema > Belonocnema kinseyi. Next base: position 84,226,665 of record NC_046666.1, on the reverse strand, counting down.
TGTTTTTAATGTATATAAAATCTATATGTGGCATCTTTACAAAACTTATAAATTTTTGGGAAAATTACGTAAATTTTTCTACAAATAGTGAGTGTTCAATTGTTATTTATACATCAAAATGCAACAATTTCACTTGAAGATAATTTTTTAAATAATCAAAATTATAACATTCAAAGTTTTAAATCTCTTAGAAATTTCAGCGGTCAAGGCTTATCAAACAATTCATGTTCAAATATTCTCTAAATCAAAAAATTTTTAATTAATTATACAACAAAAATTTGTATCATAAGAAAGGAATTTTCAATTAAATAAATGCAATTTGAACTAAATAGTTGAATTTGTAATCAGATGTTGGAGCAAAATGGAGTAGTTAAAGAAAAACCCAAAAGATGAATCTTCAACTTAAAATATGATATTAGACTTCAAGAAACAACTTTTTGTGTATATTTCAATTGATAAACATGTAGACTGAATGTTAAGCTTTCAATATTAAAAATGTTCAGTACGCATTTAAACATTAAAAATTCGATGAAAGTAGCTTTAGTATCCCGGTAATTATGTTCCATCTAAAAATAAAGAAAATTTGGAGCCAAGCGCACCAGAAAGTATTTGGAAATTTTCCCATTTTAATATTTTTACTATTATCAGTCATTACGGGGGAAAATTCCCTCGGAGCATCGGTCAGACAGTTGCTAATTTCTCTACCTGCCCTGGTATCTAGAGTATCTCAAGAGTATAGTCTAGGCTCTATACGCTCAACTTTGCCATGGCAGAGGTTCATTTTTAAGCCTTTTTCAAAAGTTGCCTATTTTCAAAATGATTGATAAAATTTATAAAAAAAGATTCATTATTCATTTCTGTAAATCTTCATGGAGGCTTCTAATCGCATTTCAGAAAAAAATAAATCAGTTTAAAATTGTTTATCTATTTTCATTTTATTTTAAAAAATTTACTTGAGAAATCATAAAGTTATTATTGTTATAAACAATCATAGTGTAAATTTTAATTAACAGCAACCAATAAGAATTGTTGAGAATCCTTCAAAGAATAAAATGATGCCTTGATCATTAGAACTAAATAAAAATTGTAACTTCTCCCTAAGGAGAAAGGTAAATGTAAACCTTTAAATAAATACTTTTAAATAAACAATTTTAACCCGAATTATTTATTTCTAAAGTGTGCTTAGAAGCCTCCATCAAGATTTACAGAAATTAATAATAGAAATTTTTGTCGATTTTATAAATCATTTTAAAGATAGGCAACTTTTGAGATTTATTGTACGTAGTGTACATTCTTAATATGGTAGTAACGCGCATAACATTTATTCACTTACCACATTATTCTTCTGTGAATTTTTCTGTCAATAATATTTCTCTTGATTGCTGCTGTAAAGAAACTGCGCTCTCACAAATCTCCTTCCACCAATCTGTATAACACCTAATTCCTTTAAAGATTGAAATAAACTGAACACCCACTCACAAAGTATACGAGTAACATGAATTTTGGTTTCGTAGGCCAGTTCACTGCGCATGCGCACACTGAATACTTACCGGGCTGACATTTTTAATCATGCGTAGTTAACACTACTCAGGACTGAGCAATATACATAGGCCATTTTACGTCATATTTTATTATATACACATCTGCGCTTGTGCCGTTAATCCTTCAGTTGGCCAAATATTTTCTTTTCAATTTGTTTATTTTGTTTTTAACAGTGAAATTGGAAATTTTATGTAAATAATGAAACGATTTTTTAAAATCTGTATGTTTTGTTTATAATAATAATAATTGAAATGCTATGAAATTAAAAACTAAATATTTGAGATCTGCGCATGTGACATGAAACATTCGATTATAGTCAAATATTTTCTTGACTATTTGTTCATTTTCTTTATAACAGTGAAAATGGAAATTTCATGTCAATAATGAAAGAATTATTTGAAATCTGCATGTTTTGTTTATAACAGTAACAATGAAAATGTTATGAAATATTAAAATAATAATTGGAGATCTACGTGTGTCCTGTGAAACCTTGGATTGGTCAAATATTTTCTTTTGGATTGGGTTGTTTTGTTTGTAAAAATAAAAATAAAAATTTCAAGTAAAGAATCAAAAATTATTTGAAATCTACATATTTTGTTTATAGGAGTAACAATGAAAATGATGTGAAACAATAAAATGAATATTTAAGATCTGCGCATGTGCAGAGAAACCTTCGATTGGTTAAATATTTTCTTCGCACAAACACACACACGCACACATTCCCAACTTAATAGTTATTTAGTAACAATAGAAAAAATTTCACGCATATGTGAAATTTACCTAATCTATGTGGAAAATCAAACATTATATTTGGGTAATTCCCTACATTTAGTAGAAATCGTTCAATTCCCCACATTGTAGAGAGTATCCCCAAACATTTGTGTACAAATTACCAAAAGTTTCGGAAAATGTTCCCAAAAATTGTAGGTATTATCAGATTTCCTACATTTTTGGGGATTTTCTAGAATTTTTTAGTGAATTATTAGGAGTTTTAGGAAAAATTCCCCAAATCTTAGGGAAAATGATTTTTCCTAACGAAAATTTGGAATTTCCCCTACTTTTTAGTGGGGAAAATTCCAGAAATTTTTTACAGTGTAGCAAGTTGAGTATTCAAGGAAAAAATCTCGTTAAATATTTTATATTCGGCCAAATTTACATCAGAAAAGAAAGAAATTAAAATAATGGTTATATTCATTCTAATTGTATTATTAATTCTAGATTCTGTTTTTTATTAGATTTTATGGATATACTGTTTGTAGAAATGTAACATAATTCTCAATTAAACATAAATGTCTCAAAAAATACATGAAGAATTGCAGTTATTATTTCCAAAATATTAAAGTTCTCTAAACAGTAACAATATATACAAAATTGAATATCATTTTATTTTTATTAGCGCCACTATATAGCTAAAGCACGTTGTTGTATTTTGTATAACAGAGTCGAGAATTTGAAGAGGTTTATTAAATAACTGAAAGAATAAGTAAGGCAATTCCTTTTATAGATACTGAATTATCACATGATTTTGTAATTTTATTATTAATAAGGAAATCATACTTTCTTCGTGGCGACTGTTAACTCAATTAGCTTTCGTAATATAATTTCTCCGTTGGAGTCTTTACGTAAAAAGTTTGTCATCGATTAAGGATCCTGTTTTCGTAATATAGATCATACTACATGTGGAGTTCACAAATTATTTATCAGCATTAACGAGAATTAGGTTGCTGCTGAAGAAGTTTTTACAAATCTGTATACTCCCTTCGAAATGCAACTTATATAGAAGTGGAGTCAATAAATTAAATGATCGATGCCACTTGAGTATGGGAGACACAGTAATTATGTAAAATCATAAGTACCCTACAGCGTTAATTATCTCAGGGAGCATCTGCGTGGTCCAGATTTACTCGCATTGCACGTCTCATTACTCAAGTTGCAGTGCACTATATACGTAACACTTCCGCATTACCGAACGTTCATTACTTGATCAGTTTTCAATTGATGTGAAACGAAGAAAAATTCTTGTAATAAAATATATAGATTTATAATTGGGCACGACGTTTAATCCTCTCGAGCATAAATATGTCGATGTCAATATTCGAGTTTAAAGTATTTTTTTACTCCTTGATCACTTTATAAACTATTTGAGCAAATAAAATATTTTTTCAAATACAATTTTTCTAAAAATAAAAATACTTCTTTGAAACAATAGGAGAAACCCTTACAAACTTTTTGGATCACATTACAAGGAAATTACATTTTTCTTGCGCCGACTAAATATTTACTCATATTTATTGACCATACCCTAAACCAGCGGCTCCGCTTGCGTGTGGGAGTCGTGTGAGCGGGGACAAAATCTACAATGAGTTCGCTAATAAATACATGCCTATAACCAGCCCAGGGGCATGATCTATTCCTGTACAAATTTTACACGACTTTTCGTGCAGCGGTTCATAAGTTATAAGAGGAAAACTATATATATTTGCGCATTTATATATATATATAATGTTGCCTAGCAAGTTTATTTAAATAATTTTTTTGGCTATAATAAATAAGATTGTTAAAATGTAAGTTTTGCGCTACATTTCTGTGAATAATGAATCTCACAGAAATACTTCAAAATTTGTATGCCCGGGTCATTTCATGTGACATATCTTTCTGAAAAAATGTAATTACAGTGTATAATTACACTTCTGATTATAAAATGGAGAACGTTAGATTGAAGATGAGCGGATTTGATTCAGATGTTATTGGTCTTTGACAAAAATTTGTAAAATTCTAACTATGATTTTTTTACTGAAGCCACAAAAACCAACTTTGTATTTTTTGCAATATTTCACACCCAAAATAGGACGAAAATATCGATTTAACCGATTCAAAATCGTATATGTTGTGTAAAAGGTTTTTCCCTATTAAACAACCAGAAATTTCCTTCAAAGTGATATAATAGAATAACTTTAGTATTCAAATATTTACTTTTAATATATCAAGCTAATTTCATTAACATATTCATCATTCGGTCTTCTGAATCCATATTAATAATTATTTTGTCACAAAAAGTGTTCCCAAAGCAATAAGTAAATGCGACAGAATAAATATGCATAACAACATAAAGGATAAAGAGATAGGACTAATTATTATTTAAAGTTCCCTGCTAATACATACATATACATTGCAGTCAATGCCGTTTCAGTGCCGTATCACTGACATTTGATTAGCAGGGAACTTTAAATAATAATTAGTCCTCTCTCTGATAAATTTTAACCAACGTTGACAATTTAAAGGATATGACTGTAGTGGGAATCTGAATGAATATGGTGGAACATATGTAACCTTTAAAAGAATAACCACAGAGCACGGACTATTTTAAGGTGTTTTGACACTGTCGGTCCCTTTGAAAGATTCTGCCACAGTTATTCCAGATGAAATCGTCAAAATGAAATAAAGAATACAAGTACCTCTTACGGGGAAGCGTTACAAGATAGAGTTGGAGGTTATAAGAATGAATGTCAGTGTATATAGAAATGATAGCAGACGACTGCTATCAGTTTCAGAAGTATTTTCCGCTATCATTTCCATGTATATTGTAAAGCTATATGTAAGGCAATGGCCATCATTAAGCCATCCTAAGTATTATTTTAAAAAACCCTATTAAATCACGTAAATAGCACAATTTTAGCAATTATCCTCATACACAAACAATTCGACTTTTAGACTTAACTATAAGAAAGGAAAAATTTAATTTGTGCGATTTAATTTATATTTATTTATAAATTCGCCCAACTCTGAGGATTTGAACACCCTCTAACTGCTGACTCGACAGTTTCTAAACATAAACCATGAGTGCGTAAACACGCTCAGCCATCGAGGCTGAACAATGTAAGTATTATAAAACTTCTAGCCACCTCCTTGTTCCCAGATTTGTTGGGCAAGCTTGTGAGTGCTCTGTGGTACTTTACTCAATCACTCATAATATTTTTGTAATTATTTATGGAAAATAAGTGATAAACGGTTTTAGACTTGTCATATTGAGTTCGTCAATTCTTTTTCAAAATTCGCAGCTTATTTACGAAAATACATCAATGCCCAATGAATTTTCCTCGTATCCGATACCTAGCTACTAGTTCGTGACTTTCTTAGGTATACATTTTTTTCCACGTATGCCATTAATATGTTTTCTCTGGAGTTAATAATACTAAACATTTATTTAATTCATAGAGATTAATAAATTGGTTTCCGTGCCATTTTTTTGTATAATTTGGATTTTATCATGCATAATGCGAAAAGATAAATTGAAAGCAGCGAAGGCAATTTAATATATGTTAACTATAAGGTTGATACATGTTGAAAGTAAATTGTTTTGCTGATTTCTTAATGATGTTTAAAATGGTCAGAACTTGTTTCATGCTTAATGGAATGATCAGTTTGTCTGCTTGGAAAAACTGCCGCGTTATCTCATTTCAAATTCTTCAAGATATCCCATACTTTTTTACGTCAAGTGAACTACCTCCTTATACTGCCTGTTTCTCAAAGATTTTCTTTGCCGTTTACTCAAGCTTCCAAAATTATGGTTGAATAAGAAAATTGAATTATGTAGACTGATTTTAGATAAGAGTTTTCCTGTACTAAATTATTTTATTTTTAATGTTCAGATACTGCCTATACAAATATTTTCGAATAACACGTCATTTAGGGAGGCTGTAAAATATCGTTACTTTTTAAAATAGAGGAACTTTAAAACCAATTATTAGTTTTATGTAATACTTCGGGTATGGATTATTCGAGATTTGGAAAACGCGAAAATCTATTCCACACTCGTATACTATCATACATTTTTAATTCGTCGCCATAACTGTCTGTATCTGATGCTGATTAATAACGGTGTGAAAATGTTCATTGTCTTATAAGCGTAGTCTTTGTGCTAGATGGCAAGAATCTATACTTATGTTAGTACCGTCTAACCAAAATTTATCTTCCTCCAGCACTCAAATATGACACATGTACCATGCATATGTTAATCTTTTCACTAATCTTGGTAAGAAAACGGGATGAAAGCTTATACACATTGCCGTGCAGCACGGAATATTGTATTTTGCTTTCAAGATATCCTGTGGACATACTACAAATACCTTCTAGATATATGAAAATTTCTATATCATAGCAAAAGCATCCTAAGATATCGTATAAATATCCTCAGGGAGATATAAATTTATGTCTTTTTGGGATATCCACATGATATATTTCAGCATAATCCGGATGACCTCCAATATCATGGCGTTGTGCAAGATTATACATTCATTACACATCCACACAAAAAAAAGTTCTGACCTGGAGGTCTGACTATGTTCACTATACGTTTTTGGGGTCGCTGAATCCGAATCAGGGGTCCATTTGACCCCATCAGATCAGAATCTTGACATAACCTCAAAAAACCAATATGACGGACACTTTTCGGAAAAATTTATCGGATTCGCTTAAAACTCGTTACTCGCGGGTTTCCGAGGTGGCTAATTACGAATCTGATATTATTTTATCGAAATTCAAAATGGCGGATCCAATATGGCGGACACTTTTTGGAAAAATTAATCAGATTCGCTTGAAACTCGTTACTCGGAGGTTTTCGGGGTCGCTGGTTATAAATTTAAAGTGCTCTAATTCCAATTTCCAGTTCACCTGGAATTACCCTATATCTTGTGTGTGTCTGCAGCCAGGGCAGACACACGTAAGAAAGGTTTTGCGATGCAAGGTTTCGAATCCCCAGTCAGGGTAAGAAAGCGGGCTCGCAGTCGTGGTTATCATGCAACCGCAGCTCTACATTGGTAGATGACTTAGCTAATGTAGAGTACAATGCGATAAGAAGAAGTAACAATCCATCTCTGGAGTGTGATAGCAATCGTGATGGGTTTTGTTAGATTTTCTGTAAGTACGAAGTTAATTCAATGCGAAAGAAAATAGATGATGACATCAATGTTACGTACAAGGAAGTTTTCGGCTTGCCTATTAGTGACCAACCATGGGCTCCCAATATCATTTCCAATTCTTGTCGAGTAATGTTGAACCGTTGGGAAAGAGATAAAAATGAAACTAAGTTTTCTAGCGCACAGGAATGGAAAAAACCTCTTCGTGAAGAAGATTGTTTTATTTTTTGTTTAAATAAAGTAAGTAAGAATTACACTATTAAGAATAAACACAAAATAGAGTGCAAAACAGTGACATCAGTAGAGGCTCCAATTTTATGAAACAAAAAGAAAAAAGGAACTGATTTTGAGAATATTCACGAAATCGGACGTACCGAAATGATGGACGTTGATGAATGTGAGTCTGAGCCTGAGAAAGAATAAATTGATAGCGAAAACGACGTTTCTCTAAATACTAAAAACTCAGATCCTAAGTTATTCACAACCTGAATTGAATGACCTCATACGGGATTTGGGCTTGGCAAAAGACAGTGCAGAGTTCTTAGCTTCGTTTATGAAAACGAGAAATTTTCTAGAACCTAGCGCAGAAGTCTCAGTGTATCGAAATCGAGAAGTAGACTTTAGTAGATTTGTTTCTAAAGAGGAGGATTTGGTATTCTGCACTGACATTAACGGACTCATGAATGAAATGAAAGAAAATTGCTACAAAGCAACAAATTAGCAACTCTTCATTGACTCTTCCAAAATAAGTATCAAGGCTGTATTATTGCATAATACCAACGTCTATGCTCCTATACCTGTAGCTCACTTGACTGCAATGAATGAAAATTATGAAAACATGGTAATACTTTTGAATAAAATCGGTTACGAGCAACAGAGATGGAAGATCTGTCTAGATTTAAAAATTATAACCATATTACTCCGGCAGCAGTATGTTTTCACGAAGTACTCCTGATAGTAGAGACAGAGAGCATCATAACAGGGTAAGAAATTCGCCAACTCGAAAGTTTCTCAAACCTGGGTCGCGTAATGTTATCCATGAATCTCTTGTAAATCCATCAAAGGTTCTAATTCCTCCTCTTCATTTAAAGCTAGGTTTTATAAAACAGTATGTCAAAGCTCTTGATAAGAACGGTAAATGTTTCAAGTATCTGTAACGGTATTCCCTAAACTTCTTGATGCCAAATTTAAAAAGGGGGTGCTTGGTGGTCCTCAAATTCGGAAACTGTTTAGGGATGATGAGTTTATCAAGACGATGAATGCTATGGAGAAAGCTGTTTGGCTTAGTTTTCGAGCAGTTTCCGAAAACTTCCTAGGAACCAAAAAAAGTCCACAATACAAAGAACTAGTTGACAAGATGATGACGGACTATAAAAAACTAGGGTGTTTGATAACTCTGAAGCTGCATTTTCTGCACTCTCATCTTGATAAATTTCCGGAAAACCTGGGACACTTTAGTGAAGAACAAGATGAACGTTTTCACCAAGATATTAAGGTAGTTGAAGCTCGTTACCAGGGACGCTAGGATGTTAATATGCTTGCAGACTTTTGCTGGGTGCTAAAAAGAGAAACACTGAGATAAAACAGGAAACGAAAAAGAAATTAAAATTATTTCTTGAAAAATAGGATCCTACTCCATCTTCACTCCATTGGGAATCGAACCACAAGGCTTCTGATTTCCGGTCAGGTGCTTTTCCAATTAAGCTATTAGAGGGATCAGAATAAGAACTCTTAATTCAAGAACACAACGCTAATTTTTAGCTAGGTGTTAATGGTACCAGTAATTATTTGAAATTTTTGAATTTATCTGCTATATCATCAGAGATTGTATCTTACCGACAGTAGATCAACCCTCCAAACCATGAAGGCAGAAAATCTACACAATATCGATCAAGTTAAGAATCTTCAATAGCAGAAAATGCTTAACGTCTTAATAAGACTAGATGGAAAATAATATATTTAAATTAAAATTATTTCTAGAAAAAAGGATCGTACTCTATCTTCACTCCATTGGGAGTCGAACCACAAAACTTCTGGAAAAGAAATCCTCTTCATAGATCGTTTAAAGAGAAAAGAACTCGATACAGCTAAAAAAAATTAAAGTAATAAGCCTTTTCTCAACAGTTTTACCAATCAGCCCTTTTAAGAGCTACATGATGTACAAAATACGATCATGCAACCTCCTCGCGGTGTACATTGAGTAAGGCCAATGCCGACGGTCCATTGTTTAGTAAAATGGACGTGAAA
>NC_046666.1:84206190-84216861 GCF_010883055.1 Belonocnema kinseyi | reverse complement strand
TAATATATTTAGACTACTTGAAGTTATGGCGAAATCCTGCAGTAATAGGGTTAAATGGGCCTCGAATTCGTAATTTGAAATTGGAATTAGAGCACTTTAAATTCATAACCAGGACCCCGAAAACCTCCGAATAACGAGTTTGAAGCGAATCTGGTGAACTTTTCCGAAAAGTGTCCGCCATATTGGATCCGCCATTTTGTATTTTGAAAAAATAATATCAGATTCGTAATTAGTGACCCAGAAAACCCGCGAGTAACGAGTTTCAAGCGAATCCGATGAATTTTTCCAAAAAGTGTCCGCCATATTGGTTTTTTGAACTTATAACAAAACCCTGATCTGATAGGGTCAAATGGACCCGGGATTTGGACCTGGGAAAAGGAAAAAAAGAAAATTTCATTTACGTCAAGAAAAAATTTTTTGTCACGAGAGGACATTTCTCTAAGTGTTTTGGAGAAGAAAACTTTTTGAGATATCCTTGTACATTTTATCGCGTGATAATTGTGGTTAAGGTTCTGTTAGATAACACTTCCCAACTAAAACATTCCTACTTCTTCTCATGAAAACCCTTCGCTGTCTGAAAATCATATGCGATACAAGAACTGCCTGTAAGCATTTTTGTACCATTATCCACATATCGCAGGAAAAACCCTAGAATTTTTGTAAATGTTTCACGATGATCAAAGGACTTCGCACAAAATACATAGAAATAATCTTTTTAAGAAATTGGCTCAATACAACTTTTGGTATGCATCATCTGCATCGTCATAAACCCTAACTTTCAACTAACTTGAACAAAGAGCCTTTCCATACATTTTGTGTAGTGTCCTTTTTTGTCTTTAAATTAAAAGAAATACTTCTGAACTAAAAGCTACACTTAAAATGTTTGGGATTTCACAACACTTTTACTATACGAGTGTGTAGCAAAATTGCAATATCGATATTGGAAGCTGAAATTCCAATACATGTATAGTAGTTTGAAAGAACATGCGCCGTTACCATCCAAGAATTGCAATTTCTCTTTACAAGAATGGTATTATAATTTTGCCCAAGACTCACTTTAGAGTAATCCTCTATTGAAGTACGATTAGAATTGTGATGAGAAAACATGTATAGCAATATAACAATATTAGCCTTCGAAAACTACAATATCATCTATTAGACATTACCTCACGTCTCGGCAATAAACTTCTAACATATTTCGTGGAACGTTACAACAGATATTTCCTAAACTGTATTAGACTTTTTCACTTTATTAGTTCCATCAATGCTAATTTTTTATTTTTATTTCCTATTTGAAAACTGTCTTATCATTGGCTGTGACTCGAATTTGAGAGCAGGTTTAAATGCCTTGTTTGCCTTACTGACTGAAACTACAGTTTAATGGTCTTCACATACAGGACATGTTAATTTTCTCTAGTTTTCTCTCCATTTTGCGACGTATTTTGCAAAGTTTAAGTTGACCATCATTAATTTGTGTGTCTTTGGTTACAAGCTGACCTACAAAAATACTTCTATGATGTCAGAATTGTGAATAAAAAAAGAAATTTACGAACGGTGCTCGCCGTTCAAATGCTGTCGTCTGCTATCCGTAAATTTCTCCCTTTCGGAAATTGATTATTTTCCATCAAAATAATGATTTCCTCAGCAAAAATGTTCATCTGTCCGAATTGTATTGATCCGAGGTTAACACAAAACACATATCGTGCGCAAAATGTGTTAAATGTAAGCAGTTGTTACTATTGTTCCGAGTAACATTCGCGGCAAGTCGCAATGTGGTATCTTTCATGCGAAAAAATTTGAAGTCCAGAAAAAGTTGATAAAAATGCGGCAAGCTTCTACTGTCACAAAAGCAACCCATTTTATACTTCTAACCATTTCCAGCATCCTAGGGGGAAGCACGTCTGCGATTGATCACATAAATATTTTAAGTTTCCTACTACTGTTAATTATTTTTTATATGCTACACATTTTTCCGAATGAGAGATGCCGCAATGTGACTTACCGCAATATGATTTGCCGGAAACGTCACTCGCCACAAATGTGATTTACTGCATATTTGCCAATTTCTTGTGAACTGCATATTCTTCGAACTGAAAGTTTCTGCAGTGTGACTGTCGCAATGTAAATTGACGCAAATGTGACTCGCCTAAAATGTGACTCGGCCCAATCGGACTTACCGAAAATGTGACTTTCCCCAATTTGACTTGCCGAAAATGTGACGTGTCACAAATGTTACTCGCCGGGGGTTAGTACGATCTGGATCCTGATGTTAACTAAGCGTTTTCAAGGCAACATTTTTAAGGTACAATCGATTGTATCTGGAAAGTCTACAATTCAATAACACACAGAGCCCAGCTGTTCTAATTAATGTAAACTTGGAGCTCCTCGAAAATTAATAAGTAAAAATCTTTCATTTTTATAGGTGTTTAGGCCTTCATTCTAATTTTAAAGATATAGGAATGTACAAAAGTCTTTGTACAGTTCAGTGATAAAGTTATAAAAGGTAAGTTTTAAAAGAAATAGTTATTAGTATAGTTAGTATATTCAAGGCAAGAAACCCAAAATGTGAGCTAAGAACATCTGTGGAGACTCCATCGGAAATTGAATTGCCTCTGACATCGTCCTTATCCGATGAACAAGAGAAAAAGAGTAAAAATCTTTCACGCATATCATACTTTTTGAGTTTATCTCCTACAGATTAAGCAAAATACTTTTAAACACTTGGATAACGTTTTTCTTATATTATGAAAAAGTTCCGTAGTTTTTTTAAAGTGACCTTCAAATAAAAATTATATCATTTGAAAGGCTGTTTAAAAAATAAAGCTGCGAAAATTTTCGCGTCCATTGAATTATCGTAGGAAAATTACAAGGTCGTTTGGGACTTGCTGAAAGATCATTTATGACAATCATAAAATCATTCGTCAAACTCACGTAAAAGCACTATTAAATTTACAAGTTATTTCGAAAGACTCTCCCGTTCGCTCGTTGGTCGACCATATTCAAAAACACATTAGAGCACTTGAAGCCTTGAAAAAACCCGTGAATCAATGGGGCACTCTTTTAGTTGAAATTATTAAGCAAAAATTAAATTCTTTCATTCGTGAAAAGTGGAAAGAGGCTAGCTGTGAATCCGAGCGTTTCGAAGCCGCAAAAAAGGCCGCGCTCTGCCTAAATTGTTTGCGCCCAAGTCATCGCGTTGCTGACTGCACCGGCTCGCCTGGTCGTAAGTGCCGTAAAAAGCACAATATTTAAGTGCATTTTGAAAGACAATCTGCAATAGAGAATGCTGTCTTAGAATCATTCCCTAAAAGCCATTCTTATATCAATATGCACGCTCAAGTTTCCTCCGAGGGTTTGCTGGCCACTGCGATATTGGACTTAGTCAATACCCAGGGAGAATCCAAGTCTTGTCGGGCATTTTTGGTTCTGGATGTCAGGCCAATTTAATCACTAAGAGCATGGCATCTTTTATGAAATTCAATAAAAAATTGGTCGAATGATCCTGAATTCCACAAGCCATCAGGAATCGATGCTCAGATTGGAGTTAAATTGTTCTACAAACTCCTATGTGCAGGACCAATTTCGCTGAAAACCCATCCAGAAGTCGTATTGCAAAAAACTCAGCCTAGCTGGATTGTCGCTAAAGAAATTAACAGTTCTCTCTCTAGAAATCACGTAAAGTGTAGCTTTGTGACCCACTCTACCCCTCTCGACTCGAATCTCACAAAATTTTAGGAAATCGAAGAAGTTCCGTCAATAAAATTATTGTCCCAAGAAGAGCAAGCTTTCGAATCGCATTTCAAAAATATTACTCAACGCGACCCGGAAGGTCGTTACATTGTAAGATTGCCCTTCAACGAAAATAAAGGGAAACTCGAAGATTCACGTCCCATGGCTCTTCATTGCTTTCATTAAAGAAAACGGTTTGGAAAACATCCTGAAATAAAAACAAATTATTGTGATTTTTTAACAGAATACAAAAATTTGAAACATTTTTCGTTTATCAAAGACAAAGATCTCGCTAGCCCTGGTTTCTATCTTCCCCATCATGCTGTTATACGGGAAGATCATGTCACCACAAAAATTCGCTTTGTCTTCAACGGTTCCGCGAAAACCTTGACAGGCGTATTACTGAATGACTCTTTGTTTGTTGGTCCTAAAATTCAGGACGACCTTTTCATCCTTTTAACACGATTTCGTTCGCACAGATTCGCGTTGACTGCCGACATCGAAAAAAATGTGAAGGCAGGTTTTAGTACATCCTTTAGCGTAAAAGAATTCGTTCTAGATACTGTCACATACGGCACATCCTGTGCTTCGTTTCTCGCCATTCGTGCCCTTCATCAGCTGGCTGATGTCAAAGAAGCTCAGCATCCCATCGCAGCTGCGGTGCTGAAGAAGGAGTTTTATGTAGATTATCTAATCACTGGCGCCAGCACGCACCAGGAAGCGGCTTTTATTCGCGATGACATTAATGAGCTTTTGAAAAAGGCGGTTTCCTTTCAAGAAAATGGGCGTCTAATGACGCTACCTAAATCCCTGATAGTTGTGACAATTTATCCAGCAATCCCTTATCGCTAGATCTAAACCCCTGTGAAGATAAAATTTTATGTAAGGTTGATCTCTCAGATTTTTCGAAACTTGTGAATGAACGGACGATTCTCTCGCAAGTAGGAAAATTCTTTGACCCTTAGGGATTTTTGGGTCCCGTTATTTTGAAGGCATAAATAATTATCCAACTTCTATGGAAAGCTGGAGTTTCGTAGGATGAATCATTCCCAGCCAATATACACACAATGTGGTAGTGCAATTTAAAGACCAATTACCACATTTAGGCAATATTTATTTCGATCGTCCAATTATCGCGCCTAATTTTGGCAAAATCCAAGTGCATGGCTTCTGTGACGCGAGTGAGAAAGCATACGGTGCATTCATTTATTTGCGCACAACTGATGCTCAAGGTAAGCATCACCTGTCGCTTGTCAGCTCGAAATCTAGAGTTGCTCCAGTGAATTCTTTGACCTTGCCTCATTGGCTTTCAAGAGAAGGAAAGGTATGGTCTCAAAAAAAATCAAGCTAAGTGAAATTCTGGAGCAGAGAAAAATGATCGTTTCAACTATTTGCGTGAAAACAAAAATCATTGACGGCAAAATTATTGAAAAATATAGTTCCCTCAAAACTTTAATATTTATAGCTGCTTACGTTTTTCGTTTTATTCATAATTGCAAAAACAAATTGGAAAAACATATCTACGATTGAAACTATGATTGAACTAGAGGCTGCATGTGAAACAATAATTCGTATGACGCAATTCGACGCGTTTTTGAATGAAATTAATCCTTCAAACCAGGGAGAGAAAATTAAAAATAAGAGTAGATTGAACCCTTTAAACCCATTCGTAGACGAACAGGGAATTCTTACAGTAGGTGGCAGGCTAATCCATTCAAAATTGTCAGATGAGGAAAAACACCAAATATTATTGCCATCTAATCATCATGTCACAGGTTTAATTATTCGTGAGGAAAATGAAAGGCTCCAACATCCGGGAACTCAAGCGACCTTGTACTCCGTCTGTGAAAGATTTTGGCCCCTCGGCCGTCGAAACGTCACGCGAATAATTGTCCATAAATGCATTTGATGCTCTCGCGCTAGACCGCGAGGCGTGGATTACATCATGGGGATCTTCCTTCCTCAAAAACGCGTGTCTTACTCTCGTCCTTTCCTTGATGTCGGTTTTGACTACTATGATCCACTGCATATTAAGGGAAAACACTTTTGTAATCGCAATAAGGTCAAAGTTTACGTCGCCATCTTTGTATGGGCACCAAAGCAGTGCACCTTGAATTGGTCAGCGATCTGACCACGGAAGCTTTTATCGGTTGCTTGAAAAGACTTTTCTCTAGACGCGGAATATAAAAAACAATCTATTCGGACAATGTTACGAATTTTGTCGGAGCTAGCCGATAACTAATGAAACTTAACACCCCACTTTGGTGGTATTTGGGAAGCGGCGGTTAAATCCTTCAAACACCATCTTGTTCAAAAGGTAGGAGACGCACTGCTAACTTTTGAGCAATTGGAAACATGTGTTATCGAAATCGAAGCTATCCTTAACTCTCAACCTATCTCACCAATGTCTCCCGATCCCCATGACCTGCACGCACAAAAATTGCGCCAGCATTTTTGGAAAAGATGGCAGAAGGAATCTCTCCATCAACTAACCGTTCGCAGCAAATGGCAAGGCAATGCAAATACTTGCATCAAGTTGAATACCATGTTCATTATCAAGGAAGATAATCTTCCACCATTACAGTGGAAAATCGGTCGAATTGTCGACACTCATCCTGGTCCGGATGGCATCATCATGGTAGCTACGGTGATAAATGATACGGGGAGTACAAGCGCTGCATTAAAACTCTCTCTCAAGACAGCAAAGGACTTTTTTCAATTTAGAAATTTTAAAATATCGTTTTCTGGATGTCTATGTAAGTCCTAAGAATCAATTTGCATCCTTGGAATTTCAAAATCTCGGAATTCGGATAGAAGATGACGTTCCAATACAAGATGGTGAGCCCTTGGCTTTAAGTAGAAAATGCCCAAAAGAAATTTTTGATATTGAGGCCCTGGCTAAGGAAAATCAACCTTCTGTAAAAGGTTATGCATATATTTATTTAGAATCCTGATTGCTATATTTCGCATTTTCTCTTAATTGTTATCAACAAACAATAAGGCAGTAAAGATATAAGAGCTTATTTCTATTTTTGCTGTAGAATTTGAAGTAAGTTTGGTTTTATTGAAAAAAGCATCTCTTTTTTTTCGTAAACATCAAAAGTTTACTCTTGTCATCGTTGTTCTTGAATTTTTTAACTTTTTCTTCATTTCTACTGTAAATCACTTGTATCATTTTATCTTAGATTTAATGAGAATTAAAGGCGGTATAAGAAGATTGCATTATTTTAAATGTTTTTCTTTCCTTAATAAGTTTTTCTGTATACATAGTATAAAAGGTAATGGAGAAACTTGAAAATATTGTTACATGATATATTTGTACCGAAAAATGCTAGTTTTAGACGTTCAATACCATCGCCAGTTGCGGTGAAAAACTGCACAAAAATCCTTGATTATGATCGTGTGTTTAAAAATAAATAAATTTGATATGAAAACACATTAAGAAGACCTTCAACTATTTCCATGTATCTATGTATTAAAAAAATTAATTTTTAACGTTGCACAAGGAGAATAGTATCTTACATGGTGAACTTAATCACGTGGTTTATTCTTCATTTACGTAGTTTATGGCGAACTCTTTTTTAAACGTATAAAATTAATCGAACTAAACAACTAGATTTGTACTTTTATCGATCGCCGAAAATTATTTCTCTTCGCGACTTTTCATTTTCAATCAAAGCTGTTATTTTTAATGAATTATTATGATGTATAATATTCAAATTTGTTTCCATAATTCTTCAATCGTTACATTAAATTACTAAATATATTTTTCAACAGAATGTGTGCAATGTTAGAGAAATAATAGTTTTAAGTTTATGTTAAAATCTAATTTTTTCAAATAATGTAAAAGATTCTTCAATTAATAGATATATTGTGAAATAATTAAGTTTAATAATATTATAATATAAATTATGATGAAAAATATTATTTGAACATAAAGTTATCATAAACTAAATTAGAATTAAATAAATTTATAATGTTCATCTTCTAATTATATTAATGATTTAATGGTAAAAATAACTGATCATTTTTATATTAAAATTAAATTATATCGAATTTTTATTTGAATGTAATCTAATCAAAATTTACTTACTTTCTATTTAATTTTGGAACTATATTAATTTTAAATTTTACATAAGTGAATCATTAAAAAAAATTGAACGGTTTAGTTATAATAATTTTTTATTTTATATTTGCAAATTATAAAGCTTAATAATATTCTGTTGTACATGCTATTAATTTTTTATAATAATATTATATTCATATTTTATACTTTAAAATTATTTACAAAAAAAATTAAATATAATTTTGATACATTTTTAATTGGTTTATTCAATATTACAGGAATAATTATTTCAAGTTTATCTTAAAATCTCATTTTTTAAATAAAATAAACGATTATTTAATTAATAGATATATTTCGAAATCATTGACTTTAATAATATTATTATGTAAATTATAATTAGAAGTTTTATTAAAACATACAGTTATTATGAGCTAAATTACACTTGAATTAATTTATTATATTAATTTTTAAATTATGTTAATGATTTAATGTTAAAAACTGATTATTTTTAGATTAAAATTAAATAACATAGTATTTTTATTTTAACTTTTTATAATCAAAATTTATTAACTATTTTATATTGTAGCTATATTAATTCTGAATTTTACATAATTGAGTCATTAACAAAATATTTTTTCTCTAATTTTAGTTATAATAATAGTGTTTCCATGATTTGTATGTTTGCAAATTATAAAGCTTAATAATATTATGTTATGCATGCTTTTAGTTTTTTATAATAATATTATCTTCATATTTCATATTTTAAAATTATTTACAAATTAAAAATTAAATATAATTTAAATACATTTTTAATTAATTTATTCAATGTTACAGGAATAATTTTTTTAATTTTAATTTAAATTCTAATTTTGTTAAATAATATAAAAGACTATTAAATTAATAGATATATTGTGAAATTATTTAGTTTAATTATATTATAATATAAACTAAAATTTAATAATAAGAAGAAAATAGCAAAGTTCATAAATATTGGATGTAAATTCTTTAATAATTATTAATATAATATGTTATTTCCTTTTAGATAATGTAATTGAATATTGGCTATTACTTTCGTAATAAGAGTTTCTTTTTTTCTTTGAAATACATGTATTACGATTGTATAATTTCTTATGATGCTACCGATATTGTGAAATGAGTATTTAAATTCAATTTTCTAAAATATATGTACATTTTTTTAACCTAGTTACAAAGCTTATTAATAAAGTAAATGTAGAGAATTGCAGTTTCAAGTTTGAATGAGAATGTAATGAAAACATTATTTGAATGTTTTCATGAAAATAATTGTGTAATGCTTTTTATGCTGTGAAATAATTAGTTAAATATCAACTAATTGTACGAAAAAAATTTTAGAAATGAAAGTTCAAATTTTTAAAAAATTATTAACTACAAATATTTTTCAATTCAATTTTCAAAAGTATATGTTAAAATGTTTTAATTTTTTCCCTTAAATTATAGTTTAATGCCTTTTATGTTTCAAACGGATTAATTTTGTGTTAGCGGATACATTTTTTTCACAATATTAATTTATATAAAGATTGAATTTCAATATTTTTAAATTAAGTACATGAATCGAGAATCAACTTAAAGTTTGTGTAATTGAATATTTTATATCGTTTGTATAATAATTAAAGTTTATGTATGTTTAAAATACCCATATTTCAGTTATGTCATTTCCCAAATGCTTCTGATGTTGTGCAATTAGCCTCTGAATACAATTTTCAAAATTATCTGCACATATATTTTACATTTTCTGGAATTAGTTTAAAAGGTTATTATTAATTACAATTTTCATAAAGATAAAAAGTAAAATTTAACAGAATGATTTAATGAATATAATTATTGATCCTTTATATTTTCTAAACTGATCAATTAATTATTATTAAATGTTTACTTTTTTAACAATATTAAATCACGTAGGAATTACATTTAAACTGCTTTTAATTATGTTACTTTATTTGATTATTATTTACTTTAAGGATTTGTAATTGAATTTCGGTTAGAATTTCTTTACTAAAAGTTTCTTTTGACTTTAAATAGCTCTATTGAAATCAGTTACGATTATATAATTTTTTTTAATGTTTGCAACTGTGTCAAATGGTCATCTGAAATCAAATTTCAAAATTATATATACACACACTTTAATTTTGTCTGAAATTTGTATAAAATTTTATTATTGATTTAAATTTTAAGTTACGAAATTTAAAAATATATATACCTGTATATATAAGGTAAAAATTATCCGAATATTTTAGTTAAAATAATTCTTTAATGATTATTGTGTTTTGAAATGAGTGATTAATTACACAGGCCCACAAACAGAAAAAAGTATTCTGAGCAGATCACCAGACAGGTGTATTCTTATGTTTTTTTCGTCGCAGAATCCGAATCCGAAGTCATATTGGCGGGTTTCCCAGTTATTATTATTATTATTATTTATCAGCATTTGGAACTCGAAAGTTCATTGCCTCATCTACCCGAGACCGCCACGCGTCTCTATCCTGTGCATCATCCATCCACTCATTATAATCATATCCTAGTTCTACCAAATCTTTTTTTAAATTATCCCTCCACCTGATTCTCGGCCTTCCCAGTGGCCTCTTACTATTCGGTTTCCCTTTCATGATTTGCGCTACCGATCTATCGTTGCCCATTCTAGCTACATTTCCCGCTCATCTAAGCTTCCTTGCTTTCATTACTCTTAAAATATTAGGTGAACCGTAAAGAGCATGTAGCTCGTCATTGTGCAGTTTTCCCCATTCGCCGGTCTCTTCGTCTCTTTTTGGGCCATATATTTTCCTAAGCACCTTATTTTCGAATACTCTAAATCTATTTTCCTGCGTTTGAGTTAATGCCCA
>NC_046666.1:84164942-84206090 GCF_010883055.1 Belonocnema kinseyi | reverse complement strand
ACCGTCCCAGGAGTGATAACCTCCATACCTCCCTAGGTCTAAGTATAGAAGCTTTCCGACATTGATAAGGACCTTGTCAACTTATCGTCAGACACATTACGGCTTCATTCCCACATCCCAACGTCCACCTACAAGGCAGTGCGCCACACTGGCATCGTTACCATGTAGGTCCTACAGGCGAATCATTCCACACATCCCTCACGGGCAGTGTCATCGTTGCGGTGCCTACTATGGTAGTAGGATTTTTTGCTTTCAAACTAGTTTTGGTTTGGGGTAGTGTTTCTAGGTTAGTGTACACGTTGAAGTCTCGTGTTGTTATGCCCCGCCTATTACGCCAGAGCGCAAAGAGCGGATCATCTCAAACCGGGCTATTGTGTACATACTTATACCAATGTGGGCTCACCACACCCACGACTGGTTCCTATCGGCTGTCCGCGACTGCTTATTCTTGTATTCGCAGTTAACCTCAGGGGTGTTTAACCTCAGGGGCCTTTCCTCTATCCGCAACCTGAGGACGCGCTACGTAGTGGTGATAGGTACCCACCAAGTAGGGGTTTCCCAGTTACTTTCCGAAAAAATGCAAAAAACATGGTTTTTCATGTTTTTTTTATGGTTTTTCAAAACGGTCGCAACGCATGAAGAACCATATCCCCTAAAACTACAAGGAGCTGATTCGTTTAATTGAGATATGTATATGTAAATGTAAATACATTTAAAATATATATACATAAAGTTGTTTGATGGTTAAAACAAATATTGTCAAAATAACCTGAATTGTAAAAAAATTATTAATTGGTAATCCGACCAGACTGCACAAGGATAACAATGTAATGTTTTACTCTGCATAGGTGCTTAAAGCTCCTGTGCGCTGCGAAGTGTTGGCAACGGTGACAACTGCCTTGAAAATTGGATGTGTAGAATGATTCTTCCGGCCCAGCCCTTCGTACTAAAGAAGCCAGTGAAGGCGCGCTGTCCTGCAGAGGAGCGCTAGGATGTGAGGATGATGCCGTAGTGTGTCCGACGACAAGTTGACATTGTCCTCGTTAAAGTCGGAAAACTCTCATACTTAGTCCCGTGGAGGTATGAGAGTTATCACCCCTAGGACGGCTGGCTTACCTGCGATCGGAACAGGATTCCTAGCGTGCGGGGTCATATGTTTTTTATGGATAACTTTCAACCTTCAATAACCTGTAATGGTACATCCAGCAATCGATATACTCACAAATGCACTGGAAATCCGGATAACTTTTGTTACATTTCTTCAGAATACATTGGGAAAAGAGGAAGAAAAATAACAGAATTGCAGATTTATACATAACCAATAAGGAAAAGAGAAAACGAAAGTTTACAACACCGACAATATGTGAAGAAGTCTGTGATGAAAATGATTACTTTTTTTTTTTAACCACAGCAGATGGTGTGAATAAAATTTAAAAAAATCAAGTAGCTTATCCTCCTGTTACAAGCATTCAGCTATTAAAAAAGACGACTGTAGAAGGCCTATAAGATAACGAGTCACGAGCCAGCATCACAAAGGATTTAATGCACTACAAGTCGATGTAAATTAAAAAAAAGTTAGGAATCCTAGTCATGATAGAAAAAATGAAGCGTGTGAGAGCATATCAGATTAGACGGCTTCAAGCGACTCTGATGAGCCGAAGCCTAAAAGCAGTCATTCTTCACAATAAAAACAAATATGATCCTGTACCATGAGCACATTCAACTGTGCTAAAAGAAGAATATTCAAAGCTTGAAATGGTTTTGAAAAAATTAAAACATCAGTGGTGATTATGTGGAGACTTCAAAATTCTCTCTATGATACTTGGACAACAATTTGGATTCACCAAGTATCCATGTTACCTTGGCCATCAAGAACATCTCTTGAAACTGAAAAGCAGAATATTATAAATGAAATACTCGTCAATCCATACAAAATTTTTAAAACTCCTCTTCATATCAAGCTTGATTTAATGAAACAATTTGTTAAAGCATTAAACAAGGAAGGGCAATGCTTCGAATATTTGGGCCAAGTTTTTAGTCACAAAAGTGATGCAAAATTAAATGAATGTATCTTCGATGGCCCAGAAATCCGGAGTTTATTCACAGATGCAAAATTTGTAAAAACTATGAATGATGCCGAGAAAGCTGCATGGTTAATTTTCAAAAACGTATCAACAAAATTTTTATGCACTACAAAAGATGCGGATTACGAAAATTTGGTAGGAGCAATGGTACGAGATTTTCAGAAATTCGACTGTCTAATGAACTTGAAACTCCATTTCCTTGATTCGCATATCGATCGCTTCCCAGAAAATAATAGTGATTTCAGTGAAGAACAAGGAGAGAGGTTTCACCTAGACCTAAAAAAATTCGAACGTCGATTCCATGGACGATAAGATGTAAATATGTTGGCAGACTACTGCTGGATGATAAAAAGAGAAAAGAAAATATCGGAACAAAAACGTTGCATTAACCCTTTACACCGATCATACGAAGAGTAGCGTGTGCGTAGAAGGAAACCAATTTAAAACCCTACATTTTAACAATCTTTTTGTTATAATCCATAAAAAACCATGTTTTTTGCATTTTTCTCAAAAAGTAACAGGGAAACCCCCCAATCTAATTTCGTATTCGGATTTAGCGACGAAAAATACATCAGAATACATCTGTCTGGTGATCTGATCATGATACTTTTTTCTTTTTGTGGCCCTGTGTTATTAATCGATTATATTGCAAATTGGATTTCCAGGAATAATTGCAAAAGAATATAAGTGTTTGAGGCTTTTCATGTTATGAACTGTTTAATTTATTATTAGCTGATTAACTTTGTTCACAATGTTAAATTATATAAAGTTTAAATTTAAATTGTTTTCAGTGTAATAAGCTGAAAGTAAACTAAAATAAATATTCCATTTGTACAACTACATGTTTTTAAAAATCTCGTAAATAGCACAGGCCAACATGGTTTTGTTGTTGGAAAGTGGAGGGTCATTTCCAAAGTAATTTTTTACGTAGAATCCAAATCCGGGATCAGAATTGGCCCACCACGTCAGGATCTTAAGATATTTGAGGTTAAGTACCCAAAAAATGGCGTTTTTTGCTACTTTTGAGGTTATGTACAGAAGGCACAACATTTTTTTTTTTCTTTAGTTGTATCATATAGTACTGCCCTTTATCTTTAATTTGAGAGACGTAGAGTTCAGTTACCATTTTTCTTTGCAAGTTACGCCAATTTTAAGTTGCGAGATATCTCCCATTACGTGTTGAGCATTTGCTTCAAATGCTTTGACGCAGACATTTTATACTAGGTAATTTCTGTTGAAAATGTGTACTTGGGAGTGTTCGGAGTAGTTGAAATCCCAAAGAATGTTGTGTCTTCTGCACATAACCTCAAAAGTAGCCAAAAATGCCATTTTTGGGTACATAACATCAAATATCTTAAAATCCTGACATGGTAGGCTAATTCCGATACTGAATTCGGATTCTACGTGAAAAATTACTTTGGAAATGACCCTCCACTTTCCAACAACAAAACCATGTAGGCCTGTGGTATTTAAAGCAAATGCTCCAGACATAATGGGACATATCTCGTAATTTCAAATTGGCGTAACTTGGTAAACAAAAATGGTAATTGAACTCTGAGACTCTGAAATAAAAGAGAACGAGCAGTTCTATATGATATAACTAAAAAAAATCCCAAAAAATGTTGTGTCTTCTGTACACAACCTCAAAAGTAGCCGCAAACGCCGGTTTTGAGCACATAACCTCAAATATTTTTAAACCCTGATGTGATAGGCTAATTCTGACCCCGGATTCGGATTCTACATAAAAAAATACTTCGGAAATGACCCTCGACTTTCCAACAACTGACCCCATTATTTGCAGGTTAAGACAAGTTCATATATATATATGAATATTGCATAAGGCTCGGATAATACGAACTACTATTGCGCTATGTAGCTCGGATGAGACGGGTCAACTATTTTTGTTTCAACCTTGGATAATCGTGAACTCGGATAAAGCGGCCTCGGATATGCGAGGTTCTACCAAATTTAGTTTCACATTATTTAATTAAATAATAGCTGATACCTTTAGTATAGAAGTTTATCCTTTCTTTTAAAGAATTCTATTTCAGTGATTTGAAATTTTATGAAGCCTGTTATGATTGTGAAATGAGAGTCTGAATTCCATTTTCAAACTTATATTTACATATATTTTCAATTTAATAAATTAATTTACAAGTTAATTAATAAATTAGAGGTATACAAATGCTGCTTTAAATTGACAGGAGAATATAATGTGAACAATTTTTGAGTGTATAATTGATAATAATTGTGTAATGCATCTTAGTTTGTGCATGATAAAAGTGAATTAATATTTCAAATCCTACATTTTTGATTAAATAATTTGTCAAATGATTCTGATATTGTGAAATGAGTATTTGCATTTAACTTTTCTAAACGTATTTTAATTCTGTTCTCCAATAAGTATCAAAAGTTGCCAAGCAATCAAATTTTCATAAATAAAAGTGAAAATTAAAAAAAGGGAGAGGGGAAATTATTACAATTTGTGAATGAAAATGATAATTTAATGCTTTTTATGTTATCATTTATGAAAAAATCAATTAAATGTTACATGACTCATTTTTTCACGACATTGAACTAGATAAAGATTTAATTTTAACTCCTTTTTTTAAATTAAGTATTTTATGTTGTGCATTAATTTTTTCTTAACCTTTTGCTACCTTATTATAATTCCAGAGTTTTTAGGCTCAATAGAAGCATCTTAATAATTTTGAAAGATTTTGAAATAAAATTTTTTTAAACAGTTATTGGAAAATTTTAAGCAGTAAATATTTTATTTTGAAATAATAATAAAAAATTTTCAAGATTTAGAAATTGTTTAAAAAAATATATGGATGCCTTTAAGACAATTATTTCTATTTTCCAGAATTTAATTAAAATTGAGGTAAACTTCATTTTTTAGGGCATCAAGAGGTGGAAAAATATATAGTTTAGTTTCATGGGATAGTTTTAAACAGTTTTTTTACTAATGAGTTCTAAGAGCTCATTAAATTGAATGAAAAATTATAAGATATCTCAGGACTTTTGTAAAAACTCAGGGTAACGAAGAAAATTCTTTAGGTGCCCAAAACAATTACTTTTGATTTTTTAATTAGAAAAACGATCTTGAGGAGAAAATTCAAAAAGATTTTAAAACATCAAATATGTACTTATGTTTCGAGAAAGAGTAGAAGATTTTAAAGCAAAATGTTTTAATTTGGTATCATTAAAAAAAAATTAAACCATAAAATTCTATAAATATTGCAAAGATTTAAAGAGAATAAAGAAGATTTCTGAACTGCAGAAGATTTAAAAAAAGCAGATTTATGTGAAAGTTTTTAAACAAAAAGAAAGCCAGACGTTAAAAACGCTAACGCCTGGACACTAATGTTTTTTTTTTTAATTAAAGATTGTGGACAAAATGTGTGGAAAACTGATAACCCATATGATAAAGTATCACATGCCCTTAATTAAAATAACTTTAAAAGGGCTCAAGTGAAGAAATAAATGTTATTCAAGTTCCTAAGAAAATTGGGAATATTTTGAGGCAGCGCTTTACATTTTAAATAACTTTTTAAAATTTCAAGAAAAATTCCAGTCTGATAAAAATATTTTGAAGAATTTAAAAGGTATTGTATAGATATTTAATTTTAAAAGGGCTCGATTTAAAATATTTTAAACCTTGAAAGCATTTCAGAAAAGTTATGGAACATTTATTATTTCTTCTGAAATTATAAAAGCCCTAAATATATTTTGAAATTGCTCGAATTTTTATAATAATTTGTATAATCCTGTAAAATAAAATATATATTTTTAAAGTCTTCTACATTCTGTTTTTGACAAATTTGAAATATTTAAAAACCTTTCCTAATTTCCTCATGAAATTGATAAAATTGATATAATTATAACAAAACTGCTAATACTTCTTTCCTTGCAAATAATTTGAAAATGTATGTAACCACAAAAATATCAGAAAAGCATTCTTGTGTTACGTCAAAATATTGTTAAATTTATTTCTATACTGCACTTCATCCTAAAAATCTATTTTTATTCAGAATACCTCTATTAAGTTTCTTAAACTAATATAAAAAAATGTTACGTAACTGCAGTTAGGGTGTAGTTAGGTAAAAGGGTCCAAAATAACGTTACGCAATGTGTGATAATAGTACTCGTAAATTTTACGATGCATTGATACACTGAATTCATTCTTTCAGAATCTAATTTCAACAAGAATATAAGTGTTCAGCAAATTTTACCAAATAAATTCTTTTTATCAAGTTTTAATTTAAAGCATCGAATTATAAGACTACTTCAAATTTCAAGACTAAAATGTAATTGGTTACGGATCCATTTATTATTTAAAATATTCAACTATAACTGCTTTTATATAATTTAGTTTTGCATGAATCTCAGGTTGGCGACGTAACCGGGAAATGATCGGGATATTATTTCTAAAAAAAAAAACAAAAAAAAGGAATTTACTTATGTTCGTAGGAAAATGCAGGTTTTCCTTATTTAAATAATTTCCTAAATTTATAAAAGTGAGCAATAAACTTATTTGCTTATGTGCAACTGCCGTTTATTTCACTTAATCTAGCAAATTTAACCATTTTAGCGTGAATCTCCGACAAATTACCGCTTTTTTTAATAATTAAAAAGAGAGCTTAACAAATGATTTATTCCTAATTTATCCGGACTTGGAATAGGGAATTTTAGACAATTATAATTTTTTTTATTCCAGGACAGAGAGTTTCCGTAAAAAAATATTATTTCACTTGGAACAGGGAGTTTTTTTACATGGAATGGAAATTTGGCAAAAGAATTATAATTCGGATTTATAAGTAAAGGAACTCAAAAAATCCCTGTTCCAGATACGAATTCATCCCAACTATCTCTATATACAATTAAGAAGAGGTCCCTTATCTAAATTTTAGATAGAGAAAGTACTCCAAGTTGTTTTGAGAGTAGAAGTAGTATTTGAAACAAGGAATATTTCTAAATTGTAATTGAAATTTTTTTTGTATTGTTCTTTATCAATTCATTCTTTCTTATAGTTAAAATTTTCACGTCTTGGTTAAAAGGCAATCTTTTGTTAAAAATTAATTTTTGTTTATCTTTTTTATATGAAAAGTCAACTGTTTTGTTGAAAACTGATTTTTTTACAATCTCATCATTTATGATTAAGAAAGTCTTAGAATTGTCGGAAATTCGACACCACTGTTCGTTAATCAGCCATTTTGGATACAAATTGAAAAACTGAGCGCATTTTAAACATTTTTGAGACCACTTTTTTCTGAATTCGAAAATTCTATGGACGAATATTGATAGTATTAAAAGGAAAAGCTATATACCCTCTAGACTTTTTTTGATAAAAAGAAAATTCTCTGAGTCATAGCATTTTCAAAATTTTTAAAATCAACCGAAAATCAAAATTTTAAGCCAAAAAACGCACGATATAAAAAAAAGTCAGCAGAAGAAAAACATTGATTTTTGAAAGCCCTACAAGATTAGCATAACATATTTTTGAATTTTCTTGGAAAATTGAAAATTCACATTTTTATTGCACACAAAATAATAAAAAATCAAAAATTCCATTTTGTCATTAAACTATGTCGGATACGAAAAAAGATGAATCAACTCAAATTTTTTTAAGAATCACTTCTTGATAGCACGCGAATGTCACGATAAGAATGTGTACCTGAAAGCCTACAGAGATTTGAGAAAGTTAATCTTTGACCAAACTTAATTAAGTAGAAAATTCAGAATATGAAGACGCATGAAAATAATGCCATCTAAAAGAGATCTTTTTTATAAAGTTTTATTCAAGCATTACGAATGCAAATAATAAATATCCAAACGCGAAGAACGAAGTGTAATTATGTCCAGAGCGCGAATCACGAAGTAACCCATTATCAAGCGCGAAGCGCGAGATTCAAACGTCGCGTGCCCTAGGCGCGCTCAAACTTGCTAGCCGCGCGCGCAGCGGGCGATGAGAGTATACCCGCGAAACGGGCAGATTTGTTGTTTACAATTTATTGCAAAGTATAGGCGTTTAGCAATATATAGGAGCATTACATGTATGATACTATGAGGCCAAAGTTTCTAGAAGCTTTAAAAAACACCTTAGACCCTCCCCTAGCGGCTTAGTGCAAGGTATAGGCAGTTAGCAATATATACGAGTATTATATATATGGTACTATTAGACCGAACTTTCTAGTGCCCCATCTACACGAGCGCCATCTAACAAAAAAAGTTTGTACCTTGCTCGGTTGGTAAAATAGGGACCCATTTTGCCAGTTTTCTCATTGATCCGTGGCAGAAATCTACCTTACCGACTGCGTAGTTACCGACTGCCAGTTTCAAACTGGTGGCGACATCTGTCGGTGGCATCTGGAACTGCGTAGTATTGTTCCCGAACTCCCTTTATATACTATTAATTTTCAAGTAAAATTGTTAATTTTATACTGGAATAGTTAAATTTTAAGCCAGATAAATACAATTTTAACTTAAATGGCGAATCATTAACTGAAACAGTTGAATGTTCAACATCAACAATACTAATTTTTGCTAAAAAAGATAAACAGTAAATCAAAGCTTTAAAAATGCTGTGATCTACTTTTGTATTATATATTTTCTTTTCACTTAAAATGTTGCTTATCTTTTGTAATATCTTCTTATTAAAACTAGGTGAAATTTCTTTCAAAAATTCAGTTTTTGAAAAATTGCTCCATTTTTCTGACTAATGCTGAGGCATGCTCGACGATACTTAAGGTACATAAAATGCACTGCAAAGCTGATAAAAATCAAAGATTATACCTCCAATAGTTAGGGAGACATGGCAGTTAAATAATGTTTTTATAAAAAAGTTGACTAGAAAACTGTATAAATTTTATTATATTTCATTCAAAACTTTTATTTGGGTGAAGCCGGTTATACATCATGGCCACGGACTAAGTCAAGTAACAGATGAGATTAGGATGTTATTAGACAATCCCATACGATGCTTGAAACCTCCTTCGCTGATGTTTTAAGTATACAATTACGAATGGCCGCGAGCGTTGTGTGGTAACTGGTGTCACCTCTCGATGCTTTCTTAGAGCTACTACTTTTATAATGAGATTAGTTGTAGGCTTTAAATGCTTCGACCATGGTTCCTTAAAGCAACCAATCCCGACCCAACTGGGACGTGTACGTCATCCACTACTGCTTCTTCTATCCTAGAAGATAAGCAAGAACGGAAACTTACGCAAGATAATTCCTAAAACACTGTTACCTAAAGTGCGCTCTCTAGCCGCGGATGACCTTACGCGGCAGCCGGCACAGTTGGAGGTGAAGGTTTCACCTCTGGATACTTTTTTAGAGTGACTAATCTTTGTACAATATTAGGAGGAACAGTGTTGTCGGAAAAAATACAGTGATCCCAGAAGAACAGCCTTTTGCATCTGACTTGCGATCGTCTGAGACTGATGCTGGCAAGCCGAGATTTTGTTGAGTTGGCTAAGAAATGAAGCTTTTATACCTCCAAGACAGCCAATTTTGGAAACCACAAAATGGACTTTGTAGCCTTGGTAGAGCCTGCTCAGCTCGAAAAGAAGAGCCTGATATTTCACCGGTTTTTCTTCCTCGTCTATAACGGACTCCAGTTTCACCTGGGCCACAGTAGGCCGATAGGAGGACAAAAATCAATTTTTGCAGGTATCTTCAAATTAATTTTGAAAAGATTGTTTATTTTCTTCACTTGTTGCGGTATTATTTTATATAAGCATAACCTTTTTCAACGTCGTCTTGTCGCTGACTCAGTCCTTTTAATGTAGGTCGAAACTAATAATGTGTGTTTCTTACACACAAGTTTGACACACCTGTTTTGTATTTTGAAATAGTTTTAATTGATAAGACTTCAATAATAGAATAATTTCAATATACCAGCTTATTTTTTAAGCAAATAAATACGGCTTATATGTTAATATCGCAAAGTAAACGCGGATCTTATTATCTTAACGTAAAATGGATTTTGACGATTCGACATGGTTCGACATTGGGACTATATAGATTTTTATGGCAAATAAATTTCTATATAAAATAATAGGTTTTTGTGTTTATTTAAGAATAAGAACATGCTATATTAGGTTTGATATCTGAAGTTGGTCGACACAATTCAGAAAATGCAAAATCTTCTTTTGTTACCATGAATAAAATGTCACGTATGATCTTTGGCCTGAAGAAGTGATTTTCATTGCTTGTAAGTAATATTTAGAATATCTCAAAGAATCATTTCACAGTGGCCATAGTATTACATTGAAAAATAACTAATACATATAAATAAAAAGGATAAAGAAAAAGGGATTAAAAATCTGAAAATAGAAAAAAATCCTAAAGAAGTAAAAGATGAGTTTATACGAGTTGTTAAAAGTTTCTGCAAAGAAATTTTAATTAAATTAAATAAGGGCTAAAGGCATTGGGATAAGGTTATGACCCAAAATGAATCTTGGTTCAAGGGAAGAGTTGAAATATCCTTGTACTGAAGTTCATCTTGAAATTGAAGTTGCTGTCCCTGAACGCGCTAGTACTAAGAGAGGTCGGCCACTTAAATCTTATAATGATTCTTCCGCTCGTTAAACAACACAATAAATATGAGAATTGAAAAAATCAAGTGGTCCTAAATTAGCATTAGCTGCATCTGTCAATATTTATTTGGAGGTTGGTAGGAAAGCTGCAAATATGGTAAGGCAAGTAGCCCTTCGTTCATCTGAGAATGTTGATGGAATTCGGCAATGTATGCAGACTTTTACACCTTATACTGAAGACAAGGCATTGGCAATGATTGTAACAAGAAAGTTGACCAAGCATCAATATCTCGATATTAGATTTGGGACAAAGGCAAGAGGTGTCCACTTCTATCCGTATTATCATAAAATAATCGAAGCGAAAAGCATATGTTACCCTGAAAATATTACAGTAACTGAACAAAGAGCCGAAATTCCATTGCAATTACTTCTTAATCAACTAACAAAACGACTAGTCAAAATCAGTGAACCTGTCCTGCAATCGCTATCTTTCGCATGGCTTTTGAATTTGACTTTGATTGTAAAGTGGTGTTTTTATGTTAGACAGGGCTATTCAGCTTATAAACAGCAATCCCTGAAAGATTTTGATGATCAAAACCTTCTCATTCATTCACTTGTTCCTTTAGAGCTATATACGCAAGAACCTAGTTCATCTGAAAAAATATTCGTATGAAAAAATTATCGCCCGGGGTCCTCTAGAAGTTGTGTACTAGTAAGAATTAAATTTATTTAAGAGACTACTGAAGTATCTTAATCTGAAGGAGATCAGATGGAAACTTAAATAGACAATCTTTCGCCCAGCTTCATTAAATATGATGAATTATATGGGATTTCGATTTACCATACTCTGCCAATGATCATGATATATAGTAAATAGTAAATAGTAGTAATAGTAAATATAGTAAGGTCTACAATGCCATTACCGAAGTATCTTTTTCACAAAGATGTTACGTTAGCGGGGCAACACCAACTATGATGTACAACATTGACGAATCTGTCAGAAAAGAAACTGATCCATCTACATTTCAGTTTGGCCTCTCCTCTTCACACGTCTGGATTAGGTGTTTTGAATGTTTACTGAACATCTCTTACCGTTTGGAAAAGATTTGGAAAGATTTGGAAAGAGAGGAAAAAAAGCTATTCTCACAGCTTTTAAGAGTTGGATGGATCTACTGATTCATATTCCCAAAGACGGAGATAGCGGGACAACGAACGACGGAAATACAGCTCGAAGATTTTTTAGCGATCCTAAAACTTCATCTGAGATTACTGGAGTTGACATACGTTTGATAGAAATGTTTGCAGCAATTTTGAAAACTTTGTCTTCTAAATTCGAAATCAATAGCGAATCATATGGGATAAAAGCTCTTAATGCAGCAAGACTCTACATAGAGCTATATGGTTGATATTGTATGCCAGCTTCTGTACATCCAATTCTAATTCATGGTACAGCGATCATATAAAATGCTTTATTGCCGATTTGTCAACTCTCAGAGGAAGCACAGGAATCATGTAATAAAGTTCTGAAAAACTGCACGGAGAACGATAGAAGAAAAATTTCAAGAAAACGTACTATGATCAATCTGTTACATACACTGCTTACTGCGTCTAGTCCTGTAATCATATCGTAAACACCAATTCCTCGAAAGCAATCAAACCCCTAGCGAAAGAAGTTATTGCTCTTTTGAAATATCCACAAGTACCTGCAAATAAGTCTTCACAAAAAGTTGATATTTCTTCAGAAGATCAAAGCGATTCCGACAAAGATTAAATATTTGTGTTGTTTAGAGGCGAGGGGATTCACTTTAATAAAACACCCCGGAAACTTTCAGGTCATCG
Organism: Belonocnema kinseyi; assembly: GCF_010883055.1. Classification (NCBI taxonomy): domain Eukaryota; kingdom Metazoa; phylum Arthropoda; class Insecta; order Hymenoptera; family Cynipidae; genus Belonocnema; species Belonocnema kinseyi. The sequence goes on along the minus strand of NC_046666.1, from coordinate 84,193,624 downwards.
AAGCTTTTGAATTGTCTGATTTGGACAGCAGATTTGAATTCAGCGACCTGAAAGAACCTTCTGGTGCCAATTTTAAAGAACATAAGCTAAAATTCCACACTATTGGTCGCCATATTCGATCCACTATTTTGAATGTTGTCATTTTAACACTTCATTTGCATTCAGCGATATCAAAAACTCGCAGGAAATAATTTTTAGTGATATTGGCCAGAATTTCACAATTTTGATCGCCATATTAAATCCGATATTTTGAATTTCGTAATTTTGACACTGGATTCGGCTTCAGAGACCTCAAAAAACCGCAATGTGACCATTTTTTTAGTAATATTGGCAAGAATTCTACCATTTTTATCGCCGTATTGGATCCGCCATTTTGAACTTCGTAATTTTTAATCTCGTAATTTTTACACTAGATTCGGTCTCAGGTTCCTCAAAAACCCCCATGAATGATATAGTTTTTCATTTGAGCCGAACTTTGATTTTTGTCCTAAAATTCTTTATACTTCAATAGTTTCTAGTATTTATATTTTCAAAATAAAGTAGGGATAAAGTGTTTCAAATGAAACTTTTAATAATAAATACGAAATAACAGTTTTTTTCAGTTTGCGTAAAACAGTTCACCTTTGTATTTATTGCTGAAATTTTTGTTTCCAATACTTTCTTCCTTCTTTAATTCAAAAACGTAAACACTAGAAAAGATTGAAGAATAAATAATTTTAATAAAATGCACAATTGTCTAAACATGTGATAATAAAAATACGATAGAGTGAACAAATAAATTCAAGGAAGATGAGGAAGCGACATTAAGACCAACCGCGGAAAGTAGGCAACTTCTGAGAGATGATAGCGATTTAAGGATGAGGAGCAGCATTGAGATGCAGATTCCTCTTAAGCACCAATATCTGACAGGAATGGATGCCCTTATTCGAGAAGTAACCTCGGAGGAGTCTCACCTCTGGATCTTCAGTTGTTCAATTTATGGTGCTACAAGAGCTTTGGCTGATTCATATCGAAAGCTAAAATCTTCGACAGAGCATCTCGTCGATGGAGCGACAACATGAGCCTTCTGCCTTTTTGCATCGAACTTCTGCCTCTATCTCTCCCACTACGAAATTCTTCTGGATACCTCTGTGGTAGCACTAATCATCGTGAGCATAAGGTCACTCATGTATTTTTTATGGATAATCAGCGGATCTATGCTTCTAGTGAAAGCCAACCTCAGAGTGCTTTAAATATCGTCAAGGAGTACACAGGAAAGATTGGTCAAATGTGCCAACATTCATCTGAAGATAGGACAAAATATTGGCTTTTCTAAGGCCCCTCAGCTTGTGGATAAAAGTATTGTTTGGTATTTTGTCTCCTGAAGAAGATAAAGAATCTTCTTCAATATACTCGGTTATGGTGGTTCTGAGGACCAACAGCCTGAATTTTAACATCAGAATATAGGAAAGTGCCTAACTTCATCTCCGAAGTAAAAAAAGCAGAGTTTGAAAAATTCCGCCAACAGCTACACAGGGTTTCACTTTTGGATGCCGACTTGTTAGCTATGTTTTCGAAGATTTCGAGAGACGAACTATATGCGTGATCGAATCCTCGGTTCCGGCCGACTACAATATAACTGCCAAGCAGAATGAACGGGAGAAGAGGTATCAAGTAAATTTAAAGCGATACCTGCGTGTCAAAAATATGCTAAGGTACTTGAGAGGTGTGATTTTCAGCGTTTCTATTGGGAGCCAGTGACATTTTTAGATGGCGGTTGATTCTTGTGAGACCTTGCGTTAGTTTCTTATCACTTTTTTTTTAATTATAAGAGATCCAGAGTCTTTTATTCCTAACAATATAACAATATTCTTTAACATTGTGAAATATAGACCATGTCAGACATAATTTACATACTTGAGCTATACTTAAGAGATATACTTCAGCCATATTTTGACTGTACTATCTGAGAAATGACTCCCATACGATTCCTCAGATGTAATCCTGGATTAATCCCACACCAACATTTTTTTACTTAGGGTTTTAATTATTTAAGTGGATTAAATTTATAGAGGAGAGTACCCAAATATGAGATACCAATTCATTTGTTTCATTTTCGAGAACATTTTAATGTATAATAATTTTGCAGATTTATAAGAGGAATACGAATTGCTTCGTTCAAAAAATACGTAACTAGTTCTGACATCCCCTTTCCCCTACGTTACGCTTTTTCTATAGTAAGTGTGTATAACTAAGGCGCAACAACCGTGCCGAAAGCTGAATAGCACATAGATGAGGTGTCTTATAACGATGTATCTAGCATATCAGGCGACTCCTTAGATCGAACCTGTCCACTTTCCATTGAATTTCACGACAGTAACCATCACTAGAGCTTTTTCGCGTGAATAGAGAGATGGGATGGTTAAAATGTCACATCTGCAATTAGGGTAAATTTTTCCTCGCTGGTCATTAAAATGGAGGGGGGGGGGGGAATTCTGGAACGATGAACAATATCTTGCCTTGGGTGCTTGTAGGAACCACTAGCCCCCTGCATCGAACTTAATTCACTAGTACGATCAAGTGAAGCGTGGAGGCCAGATGGCGCTGGGAGTCTTTCCAGCCTATGTTTACCATGGCAATCATAGGAAATATTAGTGAAAAATTAATTTGATTAATATTTTTCTCAATGGCATTCAGTTTTATATATGACAAATTAAAGTGTGAACATTTTTTAAGTTTTACTATTTTAAAAGCTTGCACTAAAATAACAAAAATGGGTGGAATCCAGTGTGTTACTCCTGCATGTGAATATCAGGTTATGACAGCTCCACCAAAAAATTTACTTTCTTTTATGTGCATTTTTTATATTATATTATTGTAAACAATTTTAAAGTAGAAACGTTAAAAATTGAAAAATTAAATTAAAAGAAAAGAATACTTGTCAAATTATAAGTTAAATTATTTAATTTTTGAAATGAATCGAATTTTTCCTACAATTTTTAGAAAATCCTGCAAATTTAAAAAAAAATTCTTAAAATCTTCCAGATTCTTTCTCAACAATTTCAGAAATCTTATTAAATCTTTTTGAATATTCTCTTTTAAAAAATTTCTATAATGAACTATTATTTTGAATTTTTCTAAGAATCTTACGAAAATGTTTTTATTCTTTTAAATCCTTTGACAATTCTTAAAAAGCTACGAATATTTTTTTTAATCGGCAAAAATCTACATATTGTTTTAAATTAAATTATTTCAAGTTTAAAATTAATTTTGAAACTTTTTAAAACTTCTAAATAAATCTTAAAATTAGTCAAATTTTGTCTACAAATAATAAGTGTTCAATTATTATGTATACGTCAAAATTGAATAAAGTGACTTACAAATAAAATATTTTTTGAATAGAATAATTAAAATTGTAACGTTAAAAGTTTAAAGGCTCTCCGAAATTCTAGAGATTCAAAGCTTTCCATGTGAAACAATTCAGTTTCAAATTTTTTACTCTTAAATATTTGGTGAAACATTTCTAACTATTCAATAATTATTCTTTTTCTTGATTAAATAAATTTTAAAATGAATAGATTAAAATTGAATATTTTAGACTGAAACAATATTTTATAAAAAATGCATTATTATGAAGTTATTTATTAATTGAAAATAATTTATAAACTTTAAATGAGAAGCTTTCATTTTTTAAATGACTAGGACTTTCGAATTGAAAACGTTTAATTTTTAACGTTAAAATCTGGAAATTCTTCAATTTTAAACGGAGTTCGAATCGTTTTTTTTTTTAAGAAATTATTGTTCCCTTTTAATACTTAAACCATAGATTTATTGAAATAATTATTTAATTAAATATGCAAGTTTTCAAGACTGCATATTAAAATTCTTTAATTTAAAACTTAAAATAGACTATTTTTATAGTAGAAGTTTTTTGGATTACGCATTATAAATTGAATGATGTCATAATTGAAAGGGATTAAAATTCAATTGGTGGTTTAAGAAACGGTTGAGCTCAAACTTGGAGAGAACATTTTTCTCTCTAAAAATTTGTAAAATTCCCGGTCTAAAAATAAATGTACTCTCATTTCCCGTTCTATTAGATTTCCTGGGCCAGCGACTACCCTGAATGATAAATATGGAACATTTCATTTTAAACTCAAAGATATCTTTATTAAAAAATATCTGGCGTAGAAATAAAAAAAAATTATATAAAAGCTGTATTTTATAAAACTCTTCTGTAGAAATATGAAAAACCAATCAAACAATGTATTTTAATAAACAATATTGAACATTTTATATTAAATTGAAACTATACTTTTATTTTTTAAACTTCTTTCGTGTAAATATAAAAAATTTAATAAAAACTGTATGTATTTTTTATGAGAAATATGGAACATGTTATCTTAAAGTGAAAAGATATCTTTATTATTTTATTTATTTAATAAAAAGATAAAAAATAAATAAATGAAAACTATAACTTTTTAATTTATAAATTTAAATTTTAGTTTTTCAAGTTGATTAATCTTTTAGTCAATTGATTAAATCATTTATTCCAATAAATCTCTGTTATTATATTAGGGCTACTGTTGCTAATGAATTACTAATTCATACCAACATCTGACATTGTTAATTCTTATTATTTTTTATAACAAAATTTGTTTCACCATGCCTTTTTCAAACTTATTTTTTACAAGACTACTTTATATAAATTTGATCGACGTATTTGGAATTCAATAATAAAATTTAGTATAATTATAAGTTTAATTTTGTTTCTTGAGTTGAAAAATACTTTAAATTTCGTTACTCCAAGTTACGATTGAAACCAATCACAAGTTCCCCTAGCTAGAAAAGAATATTTTAACGATTTTTTTTCACTTACCGTTACTCTTATATTTAACAAGATATGGAGCTTTAATTATGCTATGCATGAAATCAATTGTCATTACGAATAATATAAATTAAATTAATTTCGAACTAATTTTGCTTATTCCTGCCATGTAAAAACAGGTTGCAAAGACTCCCAGCGCCATTTACGGCGCACGCTGGCGAACTAACGCTAACGTAAAGTCGTTGCAGGGGACTGGGAACTACTAAGCCAACACCATACCCGGTTATGAATGCGGTTCAAAACGGTCGAAAGCGCGCAGCACACGAAAATGGATAGGCAAACCATGTAGATCGTGGCTTGCTGAGAATATTTTGCATAGAAACACGATGGTGAACCGACGCAGTGTGGTCACATAATAAAATAGGTCTTAAAATAAATCGTGGGGCGCAACTCATTACCAATTTTTTTTTTAGAAAAATTCAGCGTTCAATTTTGAAGAGGACTACGACAGCTGATTTTTACATTTTCGTTTATTTAAACTTTTATGTTAATAAAGAAAAGGAAAAATATCAATTTTGACGGCTTTATTTTTTATCTTCTTGAAATTTTTTTCCCCTGCTCAATATCGATTGAATTTGATGCACTGGGATGCATGATTGCAAAATCTATCTTGTCAGTGATTCTAATTGAAAAAAATTTGTCGACCAATATTTTTTCATAATTTTGTTCAACAAATTATATTAAAAAATGCCTATTATCGACATTTATGGACAAAAAAGAATAGTTTTTCTTCTTGTTCTGCACAAACAATCTTATCAGTAATTTTAAGCACAGAACATTTGGCAACCGATATTTTTTTTATAATTTTGCTCAACAAATGATATAAACAAATGCCTGTTATCCGTAATTATGGGCAAAAAAGAATTAGTTTTTCTTCTTATTCTTTATGAACTATCTTGTCAGTGATTTTAATTAACTAAAATTTATTAACCCATATCTGTTTATAGATTTTTTTAAAATAAATTATTTAAACAAATGTATATTTCTGGAATTTACTAGCCAAAATATCGTTTCTTTCCTAAGTGACCTAAGAGATCCCAAGTTCACACTGGTTTTTCTTTTGAATTTTATTTGATTTTTACATAACTTCATGCGAAACAAAATACAAACAAGTGACCCAAGTGATCCCAAGTTCACACTGGCTTTCGTTTGTTTTTCATTTTATTTGTACATAACTTCATAAAAAGCAAAAGACAAACAATTTATTCAAGTGATCCCAAGTTCACAGTCGTTTTTCGTTTTTTTTTAATTTGATTTTTACATAACTTCATGAGAGACCATAGACAAACAAATAGCAAGTTTGCCTTTTTTTCTCATGAAGTTTTGTGTAGATAAAATAGAAAACAAACGAAAAACCAGTATGAACTTGGAACCAGCAGTCAAATGATTTTTCCGAAGTTCTATGTAGAACATTCTAGCAAAGAATATTGATTCTGTTCCGTAATTCTTTCATATTAGAAAACAGATAAATTGATTTCAGTTACCCGCAAATAGAAAATTCGTTTCTCATAATTCTTACGTTTATTTTTTAATCCATTGTCAATATTAATGAGACATTAAGTTACAAACATTCAATGAGGTTTAATTGTTGATTAATTTTATAAGCCTAATGTTCAATATGACTTCTCTTAAGGTACTCATTAAAAATTTGTATAATATTTCAATTCAAAACTCCACGTTAAGTGACAAAAACTTATATGATCTCCTTCGGAATTACATAAAAGAAATTTATGTGATTGAAGAGGTTGAAAAATATTGCGCTACTTTATCCCTACTTTCAAAAATAATTGAAGGTCTTCCTTTTATGAGCAAAACAAATTCGAATTTATTCACAGTAAATGGTTACTTACGGAACTTACAATCTGTTTAAGCTTATTAAAGGTTAGTAGAAGATCTCAGGAAGACGTTGAAAATGGCTCTAAATAGGCGAAAAAAGGAAGGTGAAAATAATTCAAGAAAGCTATTCTGAGTTCGAAATTCAAATTGGTCTTCCACCACGCTATGCTAAGTGACGTTGCATGACTCTTATTTTAAAAATTTCCTATCATTTATATTTTTTCAATAGGCAAGCGAAAATAAAGATCTAGAAAGATTTTCTAAGCGAGATAGGGCTAATAATAGACGCTGCTAAGCATGGAGCAGGAAATTTAAATAACGGAAATATTGCACGAAGATTTTTCCTTTTACACGGTGGAAAAGTCATTGAGACCTTTTTAATGTCAATGTATCTGCTATTCGAAGTAGCACAAGAAGATCTAAAAAAGGACTTCAGACGACTTCGTGAGTTTGACACTCGAAAATGCTGTCGATTAGCAACCAACACTGATCTTACCCATAAATTACTGATCTCATCTGATGCGTACTTGTCTTACTTAAGAACAAATTGAAAACAGATTCATGCTGCCCATAACCTGGAGGCTCTCGAGCTCCTGGTTGTAGATTAGGCATTTCGGAATTAACGGTATCAATAATTAGAACACAATTGCCAAAAAAAACTATGTTTTTTCGCTAAATATCGATAATCATCATTTGTTAAAAAAATAAACAACAAAATATAATAGGACAAATTTTTATTGCTCAACTTCACTAGCAAGGCATTTTGCAGACCATTTAAAGAAAAAACGATCTTCGCTTGTCTATAAATGCACATAAAAAACATTTAGTCATAAAAATTGCTTAAATAAGATATAAAAAATATTGAATGATTTTGCATGAATAAACAACATGGCCAATAATTATGTTTGTAGACAATTAGCAAAAAACGAAATATTTGTCCACTAAATTCATATCATAAATATTTGTTTATATAATTTATGTTAAAAAATCATAAACAAATATCGGTCAACAAGTTTTCTCTAATGAAAATCACTGACCAGATAGTTTATACAGAACAAGAAGAAAAAAGATTCTTTTTTGCCCATGAATTTTGATAATAGGCATTTTTATATCATTTGTTTAAAAAAAATATAAACAGATATCAATTGACAAATTTTTATAATCTAATATCAATTATACGGTAAAGGCAAGCAATGTTAACGCACAATGATACTTTGCGAGCGAAGAATCCAGGATTTTGGCTATTTGTTAACATCATTTTTTTATAACAATTAACTCAACAAGTCAACAATTATTTCTTATTCATATACCCCTGTGCATGAAATTTAAGCGATATTGAGCAGGGGAACATTTTTTCAAGAAGATAAAAAATAAAACTGTCAAAATCTACATTTAATCCTCTTTTTGCATTAACATAAAAATTTAAACAAACAAAAATTCAAAAATCGGCTTTCATAATTATGTTCAACATTGAACGCCGAATTTTTCTTTAAAAAACAATCGAAAATCGGTAGTAAATTGCCTCCTACAAGTTATTTTGAGCCGCGATCTTTCATTTCACCCTACTGTGCGGTGCGGAGACATAAGGGAAGTCTTAAGTGAATAAATCGACTCAGTGATAACTTGCTGGATTGCAGCGCTACATCAAAAGCCCTTGCAGCTTTTGCATGACACTTGTGTTACTATCTCTTGCACTACGCAATACTCGTAAGTAACTGTGCGGCGAGCCTCGTTTTAGCGAGCCTAGTACCACTATTGTATTTTGTGTGGATGACCTGAACATCTATCCTTCTTTATCCATAATGTGTCTCCGAAAGGTTTACATGACCCTCGTTTCTTGCATGACCATCTACAAACTTGATATTATCTTACATCTACATTAATTTAACGCAATTTTACTATCGGAAGAGTGAGCAAGCGATTGAAACGAGGGAGCTAGCGAGTGAGAGCGAACGCATCTTAATCTACTTATACTACTACATAATAATAACTACCCTCAAATACTTACGCTTCTAATCTAGGTGACTTCCATTTTCTTTTTCCTTTACTTTTACTTCTCTCCTATCTCATGCCCATTTTGACATTTTTCAACTTTCATTCTTTCTCATTCGCCCCTCTGGCGCCCTACAACTCTTCATCCACTTTTCACCGTTTTCATCCTCCTCTATAATCTTTACCACATTCTCTGGTTAGCTTCCCTTATCTTTCATTCCTCTTCTGCATACATCCCATACATGCTCTCATGTTTCCTCCTCCCGTCATACATTCTGCACTTTCTGTTTTATTCATTTTCCCAATACATCCCCCACCTTACCTCGCTTGCAAATCTAAATTTTTTTATTCTGGTTGATCCTCTCTCATCCCATCTCTTTTCTAAATACTCTGGTACTCCTTCCTTTTTTATCATCTCATACCATTTATTATATTTTTATTTCGCAATCATTCTCCATCTTTCCATTAACTGTCTTTCCCTGTCCCTGACCTCCAATTCTTCATAGCTTACTCCATTACCCTCTTCCATATCTCTTTCACTAAAAAACTCCCTCCTTTCTTTTTTCAATCTTATAAGTTTACCTCTCTCCATCTTTCTTCTATCTGCTTTTAAAAATGGTTTCGTTAACTCCCATATTTTTCCCTTCCATAACTTCGTCTCAAATTGCCATGCGCTCTTACCCGCTCTAATACTTAATTCATTCCTTTGCGCTGCTTTTCTCACCATATATCTTGGTGTCCTCTAGTACACCCCTAGCGTCCACCTTATATACCTTTCTTGTAAACTTTAAATCTCTTTCCTTTCATCCCATCCCCATATCTCCATTACATGACCTAATACCGGCCATACCAGCATATCAAATAACCACATTATCCATCTCCAATATTTGTTAAATGTTCTTTTCCCTATTTTCTATACCTGTTTCATTATCCGTGCTGCTTTTTTCATAATTTCTCTTATATGAGATTTATGATCTCCGTTCGTTTGCAAGGTGTATCCAAAATAATCTAATTTCTTCACTTCTTATAACTTTACTCCCCTTCATCTTTCACTTCATTTTTTTTATCTGCTCTCTCCTTTTCTAAACCTCATTATCTTTATCTTTTCTACATTTAAATTCAAATTTTTGCCATCTAAGTGTTTATCTAATCCAGTAGTTAGGCTCGTATTCTCGCAATCATCCTCTACCATCAACACTGTATCGTACGAATATTGCTATAATCCCCAATTTTATTCTTTTAATCCTTTTATTTATCAAATAATACAGAACTTATATGTTGTCCATCATCTCCATTCCTTTCCTACACCCTGTCTGATTCGCTGGCTCTGTCTTTTTTTCCTCAAACTCTTTCTTTAATCTCTCAAACAAAACAGTTAGATATACTTTCTACAATGTTGTCATCAGCGTCACACCCCTATAAACTTTAACCTCCTTTCCTTTTCCTGTCTTCACTATCGGTACCACTGCTCCTTTTTATAACTCTGGCCACCCCTCTTCTCTCCATACCCATGCTTATACATATATTATATTATCCATGCTTATACCTTTATTCCGTTCCTTATATTTGCAGACTTTAGATGGATCTCATCTATACCAGGTGCCTTTTCATCTTTCATTATTTCCAATACGTTGACTATTTCTTCCCTTGTTATGTCCTCTTCTTCATATCTCTCTCTTTCATATTTTTCTCCTTACCGAAATTTTATTTGTACTTCTCCTAGCAAATACATAAAATATTTTTCCATTTTACCATTTCAATATCCTGGTTTGCTTTCCTTCTTCTTTTTTCCTCTCGCTTTTTATTTACTACCTTCCGGACCTCTTCTGCCGTCCTTGCCTTCTCAACTTCTTCCTGAAACCTTTTATTCTCTGCCTCTTTCTTTTGATCACAGAACTAAGTATACTCCTTTTTACTCCTATATTCTTTTTGACTACTTTTTCATTTTTGCAGTTTTTTAACTCCTTTCTGACTTCTACTTTTTCGCTTCACAATACTCACCCTATCCGCCCTTATTTCTTTCTTCACTATCTTTGTTTTTGTTTGTGCACTTTATTCCTTTTTTTATACTGATTTATCATTTTTTCCATCTCCTCGTCCACATTTCCCTCCACCATTTTGATATTTCTTGCCTTTTCTCTAAACTGTTATTTACCTCATCATCCATTATCACATAATTAATTACCGATCCCCTTTCTGCTCCTGAGCTGTATATGTTCCGTCATCATCTCCTTTTATATTTCCGTTTAAGGTAAACCATCCCAACCCCTCTAAGCTCTTTAACCATTTCTTTCCCTCCAGATTCAGTACCTTATCTTTGGTTTTCTTCTTCTCTCTTCTACCCATTACCTTCCTCCCCTATCTCCTGTTATCACATTGAAATCCCCACCAATTATAATGCTGATCTCTTTCTTTCTATCTTCCATCATTTCTTTCATCTTCTCCACTTTCTCCTGCATATTATCGTTTACATAAACCCCCACTATCTCCGAGTTCTCTCATCTCGTCTTAACATTTTATAACATTAATCCTTTTTTCTTCTCTCCTCTATTTCCTATCCTTCTCTGTTATACATTCGTTTCTCACTCTAATTACCATTCCTCTCATTGCCCTGCCTTTTTATTTTTTATTTTTGCATTTTTATATTTCCATTCGTAACCTCTAGGTAACCTTCCCCTTACGATTTCCCCTCCTTTTTCGCCTAGCCACGTCTCCATCATTACTACTACATCCCACTGTGTCAAATTTCGCATAAACTCCGTATTCTTTCTCTCCAATCCTGCTATGTTCTCGTAACATATCTTCCACTCTTCCCTACCTTCGTTTTTCATCTCTTCTTGATTCTTACTTTTTTTATTTTTCTATCTCCCGTTCCTTTCTCCCCTAGTTTCCCGGCACCTGATTTCTTACTATCTCTTCCCTTTCTTCATCGCAATCCCACCATACTCGATCTAGTTATATTCTGCCATACTTAACCCACGTTATTTTTCATTACTTCTTTATTTTTCCGCTATTTTCCTTAACTTAGACTGCAAATTCCTTTCTGCTCATGTCAAATCATTCTCTTTTCACTCCGGAGTTCCATATAACAACATTTTTTTTTTGTCATCACGTCCCTCTTATGTTCCCATTTTTTTTAGTAGCACTAATACAATCTCTTCTCCTCTTCGTGTTACCTTTCCCACACTTCGCATTTCCTCAATCTCAACTTTGTCTTCTCTGCTTTTTAGCACATTTCCTACTGCTTTCTTCAACACCCCCTTCTAAACTCAGACCCTTTATCACTATGTTTATTTTTCTTCCATCTCTTTCTTGCTTTTCTAATCTTCTTTTTATTTCCCTTATCATTTCCCTCTCATTACTCATACTCTCCCCTACTCCAACCTCCCGTTTTGATTTTTGATATTTACTATCCTAGTTTCGCATCTCTTTTCTAAGTTTCACCATTTCTTTCCTAATTTTCCACTTTATCTCTTCTCTTCTTTCTTCCAACATTTTTTCATATGTATTACCTCTATCATCATTTCACGCGTTTGCTCTAAATTTAACTTTTCAACTTCTGCTGTTCCTTTATGTTCAACGTTGTCCTCGCCTTTCACATCGTTCTTCTCTCCCTCTCTATTTTGAGCTTTTAAGGGTGGTGTTCTGATCATTTTCGGCGTTCTCAAGGTGGATTATATTTATTTATTTTCTTCGCTACTTCACTATTTTCACGCTAAACAAACCAACCTCTCAATCTACACAAAACAGTTTTAATCTCCCAAAATATGACACAACTTTTCACTTCAACTCTTTCCAACATACAAACCCTCACTCACAAAACCCACTCACATACTCTTCCCATCAACTGACCGCAAATTCCACTGCAACCTCACAAGAATTAGCAACACTCAATTACCACTACCTAACACGTTTATGCAGAAAAGAAAGTCCTGAAGATCTATTCTTGTGAAACAAACCAGCTTAAGGATGCTCTGAGGATCCTCGGGGCGTACACGTGCAAATTTGTATAGACGTTGCATTGGACAAGAGTGCGAAGATTTACCTAAAGCGAGGGCAACTTTTTAGCATTATAAAGGATCGTGAGCTCATAGAGTAGAGTGCTATGAGATGCCTTTACAGTTAAGATATCACATCATTTTTGCGTAATCCACAGCACCTGTTATTGCTTAGTTTGAAATGTCAATAATATGTTGTGATAGTCGCTGTATACTGAGAAAAATGTTTGGTTTGACGAACAAAAGTTTCATTTGCTTTAACAAATCCCGGTGCGAAGGCTTACATCCACATGTATTAAAATTTTAATACCTAGGAACGTCGTTTTTGTCCTTTTCCAAATCCCCGGCTAGGCAGCGAAAATATTTAGATTCCAATCCCTTTTGAAGCAGATCAGAGCTTTAAAACCTAAACTGAAATAAATAAAAGCCACAATTTTCCTTTATTGCAATAGAAGGCATTTCGAAATCTGAAAATTTTAAACAGCTGGTAGGATTGTGCATAACAATACATCACTTTGTGCAAAGTAGGCGCGTTTTCTGTGTCATTCCGGGAAGGTTGGTAGCATAGGCTCTAATGGGTGATTGCTAGGGTGGGGCATATTGCAGTACGTGGACGGCAAAATCAACATTTCCGTTTGGTATGCATACGCTCTTGCGTCAAGAACTGAATCAGTTTTGTAGCGCATACGCAAAGCGTCGAGTTGAATCGATTCGAATTCTTTAGCAAGTATAATGCATGGAACATCGAGCGATCGAGCGTACATAACCTTAGTTTTTACCTCGAGAAAGTCAAACGTGATCAAGCAACCCATCAATTGTGAACACTTTGTGACTCCAGTGAGTGAAAATGGACAGTCAGAGCCATGAGGAGCTATTGCAGTGCACGTCGCCCAAACTCTCGGAAATAGCTGATTCTGGACGTCTTGTTTTGTTACCCCAGAAATCGTGGGAGAAATACGATGCAGCGTTTGTGGAATCGTTATTCCATGCTCAAAGCGAGCATAAAATTGAAGAACAACATCGACATCTCAACTTTTGACAATCTTCTGGCCTTCATTCGACCAAAATATGTAGGCTATTAGTGAAAACAATCAGAGGTTTTAACCAAAGAGCAAATACGAAATTTCCTCGAGAATGCACCAGATGAGCAATTTCTGTCGCTGACGTAAGAATTATTGAATTTTTTTTCTTGCATCATTCCATATACCAACACACACACTCGCACACACGCGCGTGCAAACAATCACGCGTACGCGCGCTCTGGAATCGCAATCATCACATTGTTTCTCGACCAAGAGTTGAAAGATTGCGTAATTTCCCTAATTATGTTATGATTTGGTTGCAGGTAGCATTGATAATGGTCCTCATGGATGCATGTAGATTCCAAGAACTTAGAAGCATGAATGTAACGGACAAAGAAGACAGAGATACGCTTCTCGTCGTCAGTATCCCGTTGATCAAAATAAACACTCCTCGTAAGTTTATAATCTTAGCCGAATTCATCTTGAATATTGTTAAGAAGTATCGAGATTTGCGTCCACAACATATTCTCGATCCGTCCTTTTTTGTGCACAGTAAAGCTTAAGGGTATATTTTGTTGCAAGCAAAATTATAACGGTGTTCACTGTACCTCGGTAGAGATTCAGATATCTCTCGAACTTGGAGTACGACATACCGAGTATGCAGAGTACAAATACCGACTAGGTGGGATACGAAAAGTCAGATGTTACTGTTTTGAGATGTTGACAGCTGATGTCGGGCATGCCATGGTCTTAGGAAAGTAGAAGGTATGTGGATTCGACTTTGTGAAACTAGGTCTTGAGGTATCATCATCATTGAAATTACCAGGGGTGGGATTCCGATGCCCGCTAATCTAGTTTATCGAATCTCTCCTTCTAACGCATGAATTTATAGAACGTTTATTATATTTTTGAGGCATTATTTATTGCCAAAAAAAGTTTTAATGCTCAAGTTATAAATATAAATTTGGGGATTTTGTTGGCGATAAGTTTAAATCGAGGTTCTGTTACTTCCATTTAAATAATGATGAAACAAACAGTACGAGAATTGAGTAAAAATGTACATATCTACAAAAAATAAATTATTATTTAAACTATATATTTATATGGTCCATAAATAATTGTAGATTCAGTTTTCGTATTTTTATTTCTAATTTAAATAAGTTTTTTTTATATTAATGAAATTAAACTTATTGTGATAAATAATAATAATAATATTAAAATGGTATCATAATATTTAGCTTTAATAATAAAGTAATGCTTTGAAAAATATTTCAAACTTTCTAGATTATTTTTATCTTAAATATCGAATTAATTCATGCTTAAGAAATTTAGCATCCATATGCTCTACTTTTCTGGTAATCTTAACGTGCCTATGTTCCACAATGTATTCTTATTAAGGTACGAATTATTCAAGATGAAAAGTTATCTGAGCAAACTCGGATATCTCGAGCATGCGCAGTAATGATTTTTCTGTATTATTAAAATGACATATTGCCTTACATAACCTGAAAATACACAGGAATAACTACTGTGCATACCAGAGATATCCGCGCTCTGCCACCACTGACTGGGGCTGGAGGATAAGCTATCTCTCTCGAACAGCAACGTGATTGATCTTCTCAATTTTGTTACATAAATAGCTCTTTATTCGCGGATACGTGTAAACTATCTAACCTTCATTTAGAAGGGAGCAATAAACAGGCAATTAAATTCCTGCGCGAGAGAGACAACTTATCCCGCTAGCTCTGTCTCTTTTATTTTGCCAATAACTCTGTCATTGCCTAATTCCCTCTAGTCCTATGTATTTGATATTATTATTTGGCCCTCAGCGTACAGACATCTTGAAAATCCCCGCCTAATCTGAAATACCTGATGGCTCAGTTTTACAAAGTGCGAACAACGCACCTGCTGAATTTCAATGACCATGACATAAAATTAGCAAAGCTGTCAAAATAATATACAATGCATTTAGAAATGGCTATTTCAAGTCTTAAAAAGTGTTTAAGAAGTTACGAACGCATAAATTATACGTCGCATGAAGCTTTTTATTTCATGCCTCAAGAAGCGGACACGTCGTACCCAAAGTTGTACGTACTTCGTACCCCAAGTGATGGACACTTCGTACCCGAAGTGACTGGGTTTCTGTACCCTACATTACGGTGCAGCATTCACACCGCAAGGGTAATCTTTGTTGCAGGTATATGGTACCCTAATATTGGTGCGTCATTAACACTTTATCTTTTCTGTGTGCGATATCGGAACTGAAAATGTACGAACCAGGTTACGAGCAAGCACTTGAGCGCTGCAGTACCAAAAGAAATTGCAAAGTATTTGGAACTACCCAATCCTAATGCATACACAGCGCATTGCTTGCGGCGAACTGCAGAAACAATTTTTTCTAATGAAGCCGGCGATTTTGTTTGCCTCAAGGAACTGGAAGGTTGGACTCTGATGCTGTAACTCAGCATCTGATAGATAGTATACTGATAGAATCACTAATGTTTTAACTAATGCGATTTCATTACCTGAGAGAATTTGTCTTGTACTGCGCAACAAATAACGTTCACGACTGTAAAAGAAATCGATGTGAGTGGAAATCGCAATAATATTGTTATTCAAAACAGCACAGTACACATTCACAATTATGAAAAATGATTTTCTATTTTAAACCGCATTCATAATATTCTTCCATGTAATATTTATTCCTTGAATGTAGTTAAGAATTACGTAATTATTTTTTAACTCTACTTAAACAAAGAGAATCATAAATTTCCCATGAATAAAGAAAAAAGTAATTCATTCTTTTAATGCTTCTTTCGCACATACTAATCTCTAAATCTGAATTAGTGAAAAGTCGGTCACTAATTTACTTTAGTTAAAATTAATACTAATTATTAGTAATTTTCACTAAAAAGTAAGTAATAATTTGAAAACTACTTAATAAAATACTGAAGTACAATTAATAATTAGTAAAAATGTGCACTTAAGTAAAATAGTGAATAGTGAAGAAAAATCACAAGTTTTAATGTAAAAAAATGGTATTTGTCTTTCGGGTGGGGGGAGGGGGCTTTACCCCTGAACCCGGTCCCTCTAAATACGCTCGCACGCATGTCGAAAATAGAGATGGCAAAAATTTTAGCCATGGTGTGCCACCAAAAACATCCTTTGCACAAAGTATCGTATGCACCATGGAGCCAAGCGCGTTCTCGATCACAGCTACCTGTGTATCAATCAAACTTTACAACGTAAAATGACTCTCATACTATATTTTTAACACCTTTCAACCTTATTCTTATTTGAAAAACAGTTAATAAGGACTGCGAAATCTACAGATTTGAAAGAGATTAGTAATATTCTATTTCGTAGCTGATTTAGGATATTTGAATGTATTGAGAAAAATATTGTTGCTACTTGGTACAGAAAGCGATTCAGTTTAATAGATAACTACTACTGCAACGGGGTAAATAATAAATGGGATAAAGATAATCTTTTTAAAATCCTTTTGGATTTTTGATAAATGCGCAAGTAAAACACTTTATCTACTCTAACAATCTCCAAAAACAACTTTTTATTTGCGAGAACACCACTATAGAATCAAAATTTCTGATGAAAATCTTGATAAAGTACAATATGAATTCTAACTTTACACTAAACGTATGAGCAGAAAATGCAACTTTGACGTCGAAAAACAGTAAATACACGATTCGCGAGTGACTGTTTCAACTGAATGAAAATTAAAAGACACATAAAACTGCGGGAGTTTTCGAGAACTTTTTAGATTTGCGACAAAGCGTACAGGCTTTAACCAAGACTTGATTAATATTACCTTCAAATTTTGCTATAATTTAAATTCAAAACCAACCCAAAGATGGGTGCGGAATATTTCAAATATTGAAGAACATACATTTCACGAACATTTAGAAACGTATGATTTGGAAAAATATTACTTGATACAAATATAAATAATAATAATCGACACTCTGACTAATTACCTAGTCTCCGTAATTAACAAATTTTCTCCGCTGACCCCTGGATCACATGTGAAATTAAAAATCTGATAGGGGAACATGATCGAAAGTGCAGACTTGCAAAAAGAACAAAAAGCAATATAATACTAGCTCAAATTCGGAAACTTAGGAACCAAGTTCAAACTAAGGTTAAGGATTCGTTGAATCAATGAAATTATAACGAAATTGCACATAGAGAAAAAAATAAGACATTTGACATGGCGCCATTCACAAAATACGTGATACGTTTTTTCAGGAACTTCTGCCCCCCCCCCAACCCGCCGTGATACTTTTTCCATTGATCTTAACATGGAGAATGATACTTCGACAAACCCAACGCCCCCCCCCCCTGAACGTATCACGTATTTTGTGAATGAACCCCATCTCCTTAGACGTTAACACCTAATTCCTACCACGCACGAATCTATAGATAATAATTTTCCGCCTAATGACTATTTAAAAACTTTTTTCGCATTCTAGTTTCAGACTTTTCATCATCATCTTTCACTACCTCTCTTAAGTCAACATTTAATGACCGAATTTTTTCGATCAAATTACACCAGAAATACTTTTGGAAAAAACACTTGAAATTCAATCATATATCTTTGGAACTGATGGAATATCAATAAACTTGCTCTTCCAATTATCTTTCCTATACTTTTGAATTCTTATGATACTTCGATAGAGATATTGATTTCCAGATATCTGCAAAGATGCTGCTATTTTCCCAATTTCTAAACATACTTTCCTGAAAGACTTACGGCCAATTTCTATTTTACGTGCATTATCGAAACAACTCGAAAAAATAATTCACCTGAAACTTTCCCAATTTCTCGAAATTTGACGTAATGAGATAATTTTTTCACGTTTTGATAGTTTTTGTTATCAAAATGAGATAATTTTTTATGAGTAATTTGCTCTGCACTCTTTCTCAAAACTAAGCTCCTGCGCATATTTGTAACCACTTTCAATTTGTGGAACGAGACCTTCCAGCACCGTCTATTCCAATCGACGTTACTCGGCCATTGATTCGATGCAATCAGGTTTTCGGGCAAAACATAGCACTATTACTGCTTACTTTAAAATAATTATTACTCTCAGATTATGAATTAATAATGGGGAGATTACGATTGTAGTTTTGTTTGATTTTTTGAAGGCCTTTAATATAATTAATCATAAGTGACTCCTACAAAATTTTAAATGTTTTAACGTCTCAAACTCTGCCATTAAATGCTTTATGTCTAATTTCAATCATCGATCTCACGATACTATTAATAGTAGTGGTAGGCTCTTTCAATGGTGGCAGGTTAAGTGTGGGGTTCTTCAGGACTCTATTCTGGCACCCCTCCGCATCTAAATACCTGTTCTACTCCAGGAGGATATCGATCGAGTTATCCTCTGCCGCCGGACGAATGGACTCACTCTGAACACGGGAAAACACAGGCAATTGTCCACTCGGATACTTTTTGGTTAAGAGTCTTATCTTGCCGTATTTTGACTATTGTTTATCATACGATTATTTGATCGAAATTTAAAATTAAAAGCTTTCACGTGCGGTAAATGATTGTGACCGTTTGATCTACAATTTGCCTAAATACGAACTCAGAACTCCATATAGACCTAAGGCTGATTTGCTAAATGTTTTCAAAATATAATAATTTTTTATGAGTAATTGGTTCTACACTCGTTTTCAGAACAACACTCCTGAGTATCTTTGTAAACACTTCCAATTTGTGGAACGAGATTTTTCAGCACAGTCTAATCTGTGTAAAAGACATAAAATACTGAAGATTCCTGTTCTCAGAACGTGTCAGCTTCGAAAATCAACTATAGTAGGAGGTAACCGGTTTTGGAATAAAATTCCATACGATACTAGAAATGCACATTCCCTGTATCATTTCAAGAATCGTATTTCCAAATGTTTGTACAACACTCCTACCCCAACGCTTGAAATTACTTACTGGTATAACTCTCATATTTAATTTTCCTACATTGCATCTGCGAATTTCCTTTCGATTATATCAACTTTTGTAAACTAATATTTCTTATACTCACCGTTTTCCCCTTTTTATTTTTACCTGAAAAAGCACAAGATCTACTAATTAAATATTTCATGTAAATAACTGTCCTTTTATCTTATACCTGATTTGATACGAATTCTCAGGTTGGCTCTATTTATTTATTCGTTTTATTTATGGCGAGCGCGCATCAATTTTGCTACATTTATGAGAGGTGAGGTTACTTCCACTATATCGCATCAATGCATATCGTTACAAAGCAGCATTTAGGCAAGTTTTACATTTTAATTCGAAGAAAAATGCTGCTGAAAGTCATCGACACGAAGGACAAAGAACGTTCAGGCCATCCGAAAAAGACCGAGGATGAGGAATTGGAGACGTTACTCGATGAAGCCCTATTTTAAACACAAGTTGAGCTTGCAAAATAATTGGGACTTGATCGTTTAACCATTTCTAGACGCTAACATGCACTGGGAATGGTTTAAAAGCAAGGAAATTAGGTGCCGTACAAATTGAAGCCAAAAGACATGGAAAGAAAATTGTTCATTTGTAAATAGCTACATCAACGGCAAAATCTGAAAGGTTTCAGCATCGTAATATCATTTGCCATGAAAAGTGGATTCGCTATGATAACTATAAGCGTAGGAAATCGTGGTTTCAGCCCGGCCAACCATCAACATAAATACCAAAACGGAATATCCACTGATCAAAGCTCATGCTGTTTATTTGATGGGATCAGAAGAGTGTAGTGTACTATGAACTGCTCCAACTTAACGAAACCATCAGGGGCGACCTTTATCCAAAAAAATTAATGAAATTGAAGAAAAAACGGCCGCAATATGAGCAGACACACGATAAAGTTATTCTTCTGCATGACAACGCTCAGTCCCACTTTGCAAAACCTGTAAAAACATACTTGGAAACGCTGATATGGGATGTGCTATATTTGTTTTTATTTTAATAACAGACCTTCCTTGACTCGTAATACATAGTCCATTGACTACAACAATAAGAATATAAATACTGAATTTATAAATTTCAATTATTTACTTTCATTTGATACAAGAAATCTTTATGGTCACTAAAATAAAATACCAACTAAATATATACAAAATAATATAACGGAAGAAAGTTGTTTGTTAAAATTAATCGATCATTGTAGAACTGCGTGGTCCAGCACTTCTAGGAATTCTTGAATCGGCAATTAAACCCGTGAAATTTTAATATGCCTTAAAGTCTAAGGGCGACGTGACCTCCAGAGGTAAAATCGCACATAACAAGCGGTTAGAAAAAAAGGTTAATAGCAGGTCATGAGTAACTTTCAGTGAGGAATTCAATCATGACCTTAGATTTGACCTTGGACCTCGCCTATTAGGTTGAAACAATAAAATAAAATAGGAGTTTTCGACACAAGTGCGCGAAGAAATTTCACTTATGGGGATGTTCCACCCAAGTGAAACGAGAGCGAAAAGGTCTACACGAGGTTGAAATGTCTTCGTGCACGTGCATCGAAAATTATTTTTTGATACGACGTGCGTGAAGATACGTTTTCGCGGGGGGACGTTTTACTTCGCGCACAGCTCATCGTGCATAAATTATCGAAAAAACTTTTAATTATCAGAATGTTTCCAGAGATCATGAATAATGTTTGAAAGTTTACCCCCAGTGGGGCATCCTTGCCCCGCTCGTGGTGCGCTACCGCAAAGTTGACCTCAAATTCGTGATCAGTAACCCCGAAGAACCCTCGGTTGTATGTTTTCAGCCATTTTCGATAATGTTTAAAAGTTTACCCCCAGTGAGGCATCCTTGCCCCCTAGGGGCTCTCTACCGCAAACCTGACCAAGGTCAAATCTAGGGTCATAATTAAATTTCTCGTTGAAAGTTACTTATGACCTGTCATTAACCTTCCTTTCTAACCACTTGTTTTGCGCGATTTTCTTGCGAGCATAATTTGAATTTTATATGACCTCTAGAGGTCACGGCGTCCTTGAACCTCAACGCATATTTCAACGTAAAATATCACGCTCTTTCGATTGCCGATATCAAAAGTATGGGTACCCATTAAAAAAATGACCTTGAAATGACCTAGAAGGTGAGTTCGAAGATAAAATACAAGGTCACTACTGAATTCCTCGTTGAAAGTTACATAAAATCTGACCTTAACAATTTTTATGACCAACCCTCAGAGATCTGTATCGCAAAACTTTGACCGTGAAAGGTATTATAGACTTTTGCAATAATACACAGAACGATATTGACAAAGAAATGGCTGATCATGGCAAGGTAATTATGTTTCAATCCTTATAACAAGGTTATTCAGAACTTATTGCTGTCTTCGCGTCTAAAGAATCAAATCATGTTAATGAATTGGCAACATTTTTTGTCCATACAATTGTACTTCATGAATAATGAGAGGCAAAGGTGTATGAAGTCGTTACTGGCGGATGAACACATTAAACACGCCCGTGAGCACAGATGAGGTTTATTGGTAAAATCTAAAGAAAAAATATTCAAAAACTCGTTTGAAGACCCTAGAGATGAATGCCCCAAAATGTTTTTTCAGATGCACTACATTCAAATATGACAAATCGTATTTGCTTAGAAAATGCTTCAAAATTAAAATTGCGACATTCTTTATGAAAGAATAAGCACGTGGAATATTTATTATCGCTCAAAATAAAGAAATTTAACTACAATTATTACTATGACGGTTTAGCGTTTCCAGGTGAGCTTTCCTGATTATGATTACAAATTCATCCGAATATCCCTGTTTGTAGTTTCCTTCCTTATTTAGTTTACGAAGGAGGGCGTTCACTACAATGCACTACACAAGGGGGGACAGGAAACCACCCTGCAGACACACTCGCGGCGCTACTCTCCTGAGTAGGCCTTCCCCATATATGGCTGTAAGTCGCCTCCGGTGTAGCATGCTTCGTATCCAATTCACTAGCTGGTCTGGTACGCTACACCTTGAGGTCCCTCGACAGATGACATATGGTGGGCTATTATTAAAGGAACCCTCTATGTACAATAGGGTACCCACAGCAGCAGGGTGGCTAAAAGCAAAACACCTCTAATGTATCTCTCGGCCACTTTCTCCAGCGTATTTAGAATAAAGGAGGTTAAACTTATCTGGCAGAAAACTTTAGCAGCAGTGTTGCCCTCCTTCCCAGACTTAAGAATAAAGGCCGCTCTTAGTTCTTCCATGTCGATGGCACGTATTTTAGGTCAATTCTTGTCTTAAATACTTGCATCAGTGTGCGGACAACGAAATCCATGCCTCCATGCTTCCAAATTTTTTCAACATTCTTGTCGGGCTTCGCTGTATTCGCAATTCTCTTAGATTCTTCTTTGCAGAATTCTTTCTCATCTTCCTGTTTTGTAGATTCTTATGTTCTAATGGTATTCATACTAAGGCGTCTTATAGATGTATCAGGCTAAAGGTAATTAAGTACTTTTTGCCCTCTTGTACAATGCTCTAGTCTTTTTTATAAAGTTTCTCAAGAGAGTCTTTCACTATTCTGCTCATTTCCTCGACTTAATTGTATTTTTAGAACAATGTTTCTTATATGATGTAATCAGAGCCCTCCGCAGAAAATCCACGACGTGCCCTAACTCATGTATGGTACCATAGAATGTAGGGAATTACTTAAGCCCCCCATTGAGTTTCTCTTTATATGTTAGTGTATTTACTAAGTGTTCTAAGTGAATTTATATGAAAGAAGCTCCTCGTCCGAGACTTTCGAGGCCACTATCCTGCTTCTTAGTTCTTCCGAGTATAGAGTCATATCGAGAACCTCATCCTGTTTTTCATCTGGAATGTGGGAGTATTACATCGAATAAGGATCTCCATCTCAGTATCTGCTAGGTTTACAAAAGCTTAGGACAATACCCTACATATGAAGTTGTCTCTCTGCTCTGTGTACTTATTAGAAAACACTTTGGTGGTTTAAAATCATCGGCTGGCCAAATTCATAACTTTTAATTAAGACGCGGAGTTTCAGCATTTCTTTCTAAGAGTAGTTGAAAAAATAATACTACTACCAAAGATCCAATGATATCAGTGAATTCATCTAGGCAATTTTTTTAGAACTTTTTTTACAAAAAAAAAATGATTTTATAAACGACTGTATTGAGTAATTATTATTAATAAATCTATTAATATAAAAACACTTTCAAACATATTAGCAGATTCCTGAAGTACCCGTGCGGGAAAATTTTAGAGTTCTGGTAGGACCCAGCATAGACTATCTGAACCCTAATATGGAGCTATTTGGATGGACCTATTTGGTGCTAGTTTGAAGTCTAACAAAATTATGTGGGATCGGCCTATATTGCCAGGGTTAATCGGGTGCTAATGAGACAACAGTGAGTGCCGGAGCCACGACCATAGTTGTCTTTTGAATTGAAAACACTTCTGACAGGTGTATGAATTTTAACTTTACAATTAATCGCGAGCACAATACGAATTAGATTTATGTCTCAGTTTGGTCTTTTTTAAGACGCGTACGACTTTATCAGAAATGTATATTTTTGCATTTTCATCGGAGAAGGCATTAGATTTGTGTAAAACTGGACCCCCCCCCCCAGTTTTTGTCAAATGTCCCCGTTTTGAGACCCCCTAAATCCGAAAAAGGTCTTTACGAATGTGTCTGCCATTCAGTCAGTCAGTCTGTCTGTCTGTTCATGGATCGTTTTTTTTAAGTTGTGAGCACAATAACTTGCGACAGAATAGTCAGATTGGATTTTCCTTTTGTACACTCTTTTAATATCTTAAAACGAAGGTGAAATTCTTTAGCGAGCCATTTTGGATAAAAATTCAAAAAGTGAGCAAATTTTGAATATTTTTGAGACCACTTTTCTGAAGATTCAAACATGTTCTGTTCGGATATTCATAGTATTCAAAAAGACGAAACAATTTTTTATGACTTTTTTTTATAAAAATAAAATTGGACAGAGTTATTACATTTACAAAATTCCAAAAAACACACGAAAATGAACATTTTAAGCCGAAAAACGCACGATATGAAAAAAGCCAAGAGTTTTGTTGCTTTTGGAATGTGCTAAAAGATTATCATAAATTTTTAAAGGTTCTCAAAATATCCAATATTCAAATATTTACAGCATACAAAAATAATGGAAAATCAAAATTGCACTTTACGGTTAAAATATGGAAAATAGACGAAAATTTGTTATGAATCACTTTTTTATAGGATGCGCAGTTTTTGTTTTAATCGCGAAAAGCGGTATTCGCGGTGAAAAAAAATCTGCCCGCTGAGTGGGCACATTTTCATCACAACTTTTGTCTTTTAATTTCTTTTTCGTCGCGTGTGTAGGTTTTAAAACAAAATTAATTTTTCCTTTTTTCTTAATGTCATTTTTTTACGATTAAAACGAAAAACAGAACTATAAAAACATTATTCATGACATATTAATTCTTTTTTACAGTTTCATCAGAGAAGGCATTTGACTTGCGTAACATTTGTCTGTCTGTTTGTTCGTGGATAATTTTTTAAGTTGTAAACAAGATAACTTTCAAAAGAATTGACAGATTCAATTGTCCTTTGGTACACCCTTTTAGTATCTGAAAATGAAGGTCAAGTTCATTAGTAAGCTATTTTGGATTAGAACTTGAAAAGTGAGCAAATATTGAGTATTTTTGAGACCACTTTTTTCAAGATTCACGAATGTTCCCGAGGGTTCTGTGTAGACTGTATGTGTAACGTTTAAATCCCAAAAATAATATTGGAAACTAGCAAATTCAGTTTTTAAAAAAAGGCAAAAGTTATAATAAAATGTTAAATAACAACATTTTTTTTAAACATTGCGCATTTTTTTAAATGAGATAATAAAATTACGTCTCCCTTCATACCAATAAATGTTAAGAATTGTAATAATATACATCTATGAAAATGATATACAATGTCAGGGACATATTTAAGTGCGAAGCACGAGATACGTGATGAGAATGTGTTCGTTAGAGCCTAAGATGCTTTAACAAAAAGAATTCAGCATCATAAAGATACTGTTGTCGATGATTTGAGATTTAGTGTTTAAAATCTATGCACAAGTGTGAGGAATATACAAAGACTGAGCGCGACGCCCGAGAATCAACGGTCGCGCGCCATAGGCGCGCTTAAACTTTCGAGAGAAGCGAGCTCCACACGTAACTCCCAACGAGAATTTTCCCACAGAGCGAACGAATTTCTTTATATTATATTATATTTAATATAATATAATATAATAATGTAATACAATATAAGATAATATACTATAATATAATATGATATAATAATATAATATCATATGGCGGGTTGTATGTGTGCGTTTATGTTGTGTAGATGTGCGTACAGAGTGTTAAGGAATAAATGGATTGTTTAGTGAGTGAATGTCATTTTGGATCCAATAAAATGTATAAAAGTGGAAATAAGGTAAGGAAAAGTTTCTTCAATAAATTATTGGGGTTTAATAATAGCAAATAAGATTAGAAGCCAGGAAAATGGGACATGCGGTTAGTTTGGAAAACTGACTATATGATAGTAAAAGAGGGTTATTACGTAGGGGAGGGTTTTGGAAGGGAGATAAGTAGAGGCAAGGTGAACAAGAGCGGCAGATTAGAGGTAAATTTCAAGAAGAGTTATTTCTAAAAGAAGAAATTAAATCACAGTCTCGAAGGATAACATCAGAGAGTCGACATACGTGGAGCAAGTAACGAATTTAATGGCGGATCAGAAGTGATAGAGAGTAAGGCAGCAAGGGACAAGAATATATTGGAACAGGAAAATTTAAATGAAAGGTTAATGGTAAAGAAGTTAAGAACCAAGGTAGAATGGATAGGGAGATAGATTGTATCGACGCAAGGGGGAAATTTGGAAGGAATTACAAAGAAAGTAAATGGGATAGAAAGCGAGATATAAAGAAGAGAGAGGTGGGAAAGAAGAAATAACCTAACAATGGTAGAAAGGTAAATGAAAGAGAAGAAGTAATAGGAACAAGGAAAAGATGTGAGTAAAAGAGGAAGAGGTTAAGTTGATTTTTTGAAATGTTCCGAGAATTAAGAATAAGGACAGAGATTTTTGAAATTTTGTAGAGAAGTTCGATGTGGTTGGACTAAAGGAAACTTGAATAGAAGAAGAAGATTGGGAAATTATAAGAATTCAATTTCCAAGTAGCTATAGATGGGAATTACAAGAGGACACTAGGGAAAAGGAAGAAGGTAGAGCAAGTGGAGGATTTATGACGAGAGTCAGGACTAATCTAGAAGAAAGGGAAAGAGAAAGGCAGTCCTGACGGGAGTCAGGACTAATAGAGAAGAAAGGGCAGTTTTTAAAGGAGCCACGAATAGCGTACAGAAAAGAAGGGTCAAAGTAAAAGGAATTTTAATGCCAGAATAGGGGCAAAAGGTAATATGTACTTTTATGCGGTGATAGGAAGAGAGACTCAAACGACCACTTCAAAAATAGCGAGGGAAAGTAACTTTTAAGAATGGTAGAAGACAAAAGGTGGTACATACTTAATGGTAATAAGAAAGGGGACGAAGATGGGGAATTTACATATGTGAGAAGCAATATGTCCAAAGTCATAGATTATGTTATCAATAATATGGCACGTTCGTAGTCTACGAGACAAATGAAAGTAGAAGCCAGGGTAGAATCAGATCACCATCCATTAGGAGGGTATCTAAAAAGTAGAATAAGAAAGAAATTAAGAAAGAATATGAGAGAATCAAGCGAGAAAGAACTATGGAAAAAGAATGAAAGAAAAAAGAGAAAAAAAGAGTATAAACTTTGGAGGTGGGGAAAAAGGAAAGTAAAAATAACGTCACAGCCAGGAGGGAGAATAGAGTTATATAAACATAATAGGAAAATAAGAAAAAGGAATTAGAGGAGAAATTAAGTCAAATTAAAACAGAAGGGGAGGCATGGAAGTTTATTGATAAAATGAGGAGGAAAAAGGGCAAATATATTGGATAAGATTTGCATTGATGAATAGGGGATGTATTTGAAAAAATGTTTCAAGGCACGAGTGAAAAGAGGGCTAAAAGTTGGAAGAGACTTAAATTGGAAGATGGAAAGGAAATTCAAGACAAAGCGATAGAAGCACAGATTGAAAAATTAAAGAAGGGAATAGCAGGAGGCCGTAAACGGGTCAGGTGACGACGCCTGGACATACAGTAGCGAGGAAGCCAAAAGTAAATTTAAAAAAGTAGTAAGAAGACTATGGAAAGGTCAGGGATTTCAGGAGGATTGGAGGGAGGTGTTGAGAAAAACAAGAAACTACAGAAGAATAGCATCATTGACCACGGCTTACAAGGTACATGTAATAGTGTTAACCCAGAGACTAAAAAAAAGAAGTAGAAGCAAAAGGAATACCACCAGAGAATCAAGCAAGTTTCAGAGAAGATAGAAGCACTATAGATAATATCTATATTCTTTAACACGTGGTAGAGAAAGAGCTTAAGAGAAAAGGAGGAAAAGTATGTGCCTTCTTTGTTGAGTTAAAAGTAGCATTTTCATGGAACGACAGGAAAAAGTTGTGGAATGTAACAGGGAAGAGAGGAGTCAACATAGGTCTTATAGAGAGTAGGAAAGGGACAGATTGTAGACTTTAGCATACGCGGATGATGTGGCAATAGTAGCTAAAGAAGAAGAGGTTTTGGCAAATATGGTGAAAAGACAAGAGAGACAAGGAAGACAAGGAAGTGTAGGAGTGTACATAGTTGGAGTTATTATTCAAGAACTGCACTGAACTGCACTGCACTGCAAGTGCACCGCACCGCATCGCGCCGTACTGCATCATATCATATCATATCATGTCATGTCAGTTCATGTCCTATCATGCCCTTCCCTGCCCTGCCCTACCATACCATACCATACCATACCATACCATACCATACCATACCATACCATACCATACCATACCATACCATACCATACCATACC
>NC_046666.1:84117576-84164842 GCF_010883055.1 Belonocnema kinseyi | reverse complement strand
ATACCATACCTTACCATACCATACCATACCATACCATACCATACCATACCACACCATACCATACCACACCACACCACACCACACCACACCACACCATACCATACCATACCATACCATACCGTACCGTACCGTACCATACCATACCATACCATACCATACCATACCATACCATACTATACTATACTATACCATACCATATTATATTATACATTATCTTTTTTATTTTTTAATCTAAATTTTTTCTCTATCAATTTATTTACATACGGCTCAGTTTCTTTAAGACGGTAGCAAGTGTCTGGCCGAGGAGTCTACCGCAACTAAAAACACTTCTGCTTCCCTAAGAAAAGTGACAGCTAGAAACAATAGTGTCAGAGAGAAACTCCAAATAACAGCAAACCTTACTAGGAATAGTAAATATTTCCTGATCAGGAAATCAATTTACAACGAACGATACCGGGAGACGTAATACAGTATGCTGCTTTATCCTTGCACCCTGGGCTGTACAACCATTTCTGTAGCTGCTCGAGGAAACAACGATGACATCACCAGACAATAACGAACCAGCGCTAGGCTCACACTATTGGATCAGACAAAGATAAATTACTGAATTGTTAGAATGCCAGCATTCCTTCTGTTCGCAAAAACCAGTTTCACACACCACTACAAAAACAAGACGCAGCTAAAGAGTAGTAAGTAACATTAAGGGCATTTGATACTTAGACAATTACACAGCCTAACAAAAAAAAGTCTGCGGATCTGGTAACAAGACACACGTATTCCTATGGATTTTGGGGCGCTGAATTCAAATTCGATATCAAAAATCACGCATCATGTCATGATTGAGCCATAACCTCAAAAAATGAGGAAAAATCATGCACTGAGGAAAATAAATTTCAAACTAATGCCAGTGATGCAAACTTTCACTTCAAAAACATGTCAACAACTGTGAAGGATCAACCCTTGCCTGATATCAACTTATTTAACATAACTTTACCCAACAGAACCTGACCTCACCTAAACTGAATTAACAGAAATTTATTGAACTACACGTAAAGCTCTGGAAGCATATTTTCCCAGTAGCAAATGTGTGCTACATCGAATGGATCAACTCGAGCCTAAGCTAGAAATAAATCTAACCTAGCCTAACCTAACCTAACCTCACGAAACACAATTAAACTGATTTTGTTGTCCCGTTGTGTTTGCGATACCGTTTCATTCAGATTCGGCTTAACCCAGGTCTGTGTCTGTAACCAGGGCACCTGCACGTGGTGACGGTGGGCAACGGATCCACATTGGCTGAGTCCCTGGGTAAACGGCGTTCAAGCCGTCATGGAAGACACAGGTAAAAAGTGTATTACGATGCAGGGAAAATCCCCAGTATCGGCGTCTGGTAAGGGTGGGAAAGCAGGCTCTCCGACGTCGTCATCATGCAACCGTAGCTCTTTTTCAATGGATCACTTGGTTGGTGTAGAGTCTCATGCCA
This sequence comes from Belonocnema kinseyi, assembly GCF_010883055.1. Taxonomy (NCBI): domain Eukaryota; kingdom Metazoa; phylum Arthropoda; class Insecta; order Hymenoptera; family Cynipidae; genus Belonocnema; species Belonocnema kinseyi. Next base: position 84,163,359 of record NC_046666.1, on the reverse strand, counting down.
CAAGGAAAAAAACCGCGAGCATTTCTCAATCGCATGCCTGCAAGAATAGCTCAGATTCATTCTGTTACATTTGCAGTAAATATGAAGTGAGCAGTTTGCGAAAATCAATCGATGAGGAAGTGAAAAGTCTTTACGCAAAGTGTATTGACCGTAAATTGCTGCACCAAGAAACAAAATGGGTTCCTCACGTCATTTGCAATTCCTGCGACTTATGTTGTATCGTCTACAAATATCAATCAACGAAAAGTACCGCAAGTACTCTACAGCAACCACATGTGAAAAACCCGTTATTGCGAAGGACTGCTACTTTTGCATGAATTTCGTCAAAGGGTTCAACGCCAAAAATAAAAATAACATTTCGTACATTAACGTGTGCACCGTCACAAGAGCAATTGAAATCAATAAAAATGCACGCCAGACTGATTTAAGCGCTTTAGAAGATGATAGAATGGAAGTTGAAAGTCAACGTCATGGAAACGGTAGTGAAACCAGTGATCGAACAGAAAATAGTTCTGATGGTTCCGATAAAAATGACGAGAAAAATGACGAATATGGCGTGCATAAAATGAAATTGAAGGTTCAAATATTAGTGTCGCAACTAGAACTGAATGATTTCATCAGAGATCTTGGATTACCGAAAGACGGCGCTGAATTTGCCGCTTCATTTCTAAAGAGAAGAAATCTTCTAGAGCCAAAGACAAAAGTTTCATTCTATCGCGACAGGGACAAAGAATTCTGAAAGTTTTTCGTTAAAGACTAAGCGACGTCTTTAGTGTACTGCACTGACGTTAACGGACTAATGAACCACCTGAAGAAAAATGTGTACAGATACGAAGAATGGCGACTTTTCATTGATTCGTCAAAACGCAGTATTAAGGCAGTTTTACTGCACAACACGAATACTTACGCTCCTATCCCTATAGCTCACTCAACGGTCATCAAAGAAGAATATAACAATGTTAAAATGCTTCTTGAAAAAGTTCATTACACGAATCACAAATGGCAATTATGTGGTGATCTCAAAATCATAACAATGATATTAGCCCAACAATCGGGTTTCACGAGAGAGCCATGCTTTATATGCCTGTGGAATAGCAGAGATCGAGCCAATCATTACAGCAAAAAACATTGGCTTTAAGAGATTCATTCAATCCTGGTTCTCATAATATCAGCAACTAAAGCCTCGTTGATCCAGAAAAAATTTTACTACCACCCTTCCACATAAAGCTTGGGCTCATGAAGCAATTTGTCAAGGCGTTAGACAAAGATGGACAATGCTATAAGTAAATCTCTGGAAGCATTATTTCCCAGTAGCAAATATTTGCTACATAGAATGGGTCAACTCGAGCCTAACCTAGAAATAAATCTAACCTAGCCTAACCTAACCTAACCTCACGAAACACAATTAAACTTATTGTGTTGTCCCGTTGTGTTAGCTGTACCATTTCATTCAGCTTCGGCTTAACCTACATAAAGGTTTAACCTATCCTAACCTAACAAACCTGACTTAACCTAACGTAGCTGAATGTAATTCAATCACACGTGTAGCTATGTAAGCGTACGGTTCTCAGTCTTAAATGTGTGCTATATTTAATAGGTTAACTCGATCTTAACCTACAAATGAATCTAACTTAACAGAACCTAACGAAATTTTGCTTAACGCAACACAACTTAACTACAAGTAGAATTGACCCCATTTCAATTAACCTGACAATGTTTGTACCAATTAAAATGTAGAACTGTAACTTAAACATGCAAATAAATAAGAGTTTTATTCAAAATTTGTTTCTCTCTGCCTTTCTTAAACTTAAGGGATATATTTATGCTATCTTTCGTGTTTACATTTTATCTTGCTTTTTATCGTAATTAAATTGATTTATAGACCTACTTCAGACTATTTTCTGCCTGCTATAACGTGTCCTTTTTTCTTCGAAGGAACGATGCAAAAGGTTACGCTTACGTTTAAGACATACATTCGTTTCCCTTTTCAACATCCAGAAAAAATCAGCCATCATGACCTCGTTCAATCTACCCTGATATCGTTGTTCCATCACTTTTATGTCTTGATGAAAACGTTCCCCTTGTTCTTCGCTGAAATCACCAACATTTTCCGGAAACTTATCCAGATGGGAATCTAGAAAGTGAAGTTTTAAATTCATCAAGCAGCCTAACATTTTGTAGTTTCTTATCATTTTCGCAACAGTATTCTCGTAGTCTGGACATTTTTTGTTACCGAGGAAATTTGTGTTTACTGCTTTGAAACTTTCCCAAGCGTCCATTTCAATTTTTGTCATGTGGCTCACGAAATTAGTATCTCTTGTCAATATTCGAATCTGTGGTCCATCAAAGACTCCTTCTTTCAATTTAGCGTCTGAGACATTAGGAAATTCAAGGGATATATACTTATAGAATTGTCCATCTTTGTCCAACCCCTTGACAAATTGCTTGATGAGCCCAAGCTTTATGTGGAGGGGTGGTAGTAAAATTTTTCCTGGATCAAAGAGGCTTTGGTTGATGATATTATGAAAACCAGGTTTGAGTGAATCTCTTAAAGGCCAATGTTTTTTGCTGTAATGATTGGCTCGATCTCTGCTATTCCACAGGCATATAAAGCATGGCTCTCTCGTGAAACCCGATTGTTGGCCTAATGTCATTGTTATGATTTTGAGATCACCACAAATTTGCCATTTGTGATTCGTGTAATTAACTTTTCCAAGAAACATTTTATCATTGTTATATTCTTCTTTGATGACCGTTGAGTGAGCTATAGGGATAGGAGCGTAAGTATTCGTGTTATGAAGTAAAACAGCTTTAATGCTGCGTTTTGAAGAATCCATGAAAAGTCGCCATTCTTCGTCTTTGTAAACATTTTTCTTCAAGTGTTTCATTAGTCCGTTAACGTCAGTGCAGTGCACTAAAGACGTCTCTTCGTCTTTAACGAAAAACTTTCAGAATTCTTTATCCTTGTCGCGATTGAATGAAACTTTTGTCTTTGGCTCTCGAAGATTTCTTTTTTTTAGAAATGAAGCGGCAAATTCAGCGCAGTCTTTCGGTAATCCAAGATCTCTAATAAAATCATTCAGATCTAGTTGCGACACTAATATTGAAACCGTCAATTTCATTTTATGTACGCCATGTTCGTAATCTTTTTCGTCATTTTCATCGGAATCATCAGAACTATTTTCTGTTCGATCACTGGTTTCACTACCGTCTCCATGACGTTGACTTTCAACTTCCATTCTATCATCTTCTAAAGCGCATAAATCAGTCTGGCGTGCATTTTTATTGATTTCAATTGCTCTTGTGACCGTGCACACATAAATGTACGAAATGTTATTTTTATTTTTGGCGTTGAAGCCTTTGACGGAATTCATGCAAAAGTAGCAGTGCTTCGCAATAACGGGTTCTTTCCATGTGGCTGGTGTAGAGTACTTGCGGTACTTTTCGTTGTTTGAATTTTTTAGACGATACAACATAAGTCTGCAGGAATTGCAAATGACGTGAGGAACCCATTTTGTTTCTTGGTGCAGCAATTTACGGTCAAAACACTTTTCGTAAAGACATTTCACTTCCTCGTCGATTGATTTTCGCTAACTGCTCACTTCATATTTACTGCGAATGTAACAGAATAAATCTGAGCTATTCTTGCTGGCATATGATTGAGAAATTCTCGCGGTTTTTTTACTTGTAGCATGAGACTCTACACCAACCAAGTGATCCATTGATGAAGAGCTATGGTTGCATGATGACGACGTCGGAGAGCCCGCTTTTCCACCCTGCCCAGACGCCGATACTGGGGATTTTCCCTGCATCGTAATACACTTTTTTCCATTGTCTGCCATGACGGCATGAACGTTGTTTACCCAGGGACTCAGCTAACGTGGATCCGTTGCCCACCGTCACCATGTGGAGGTTTCCTGGTTACAGATACAGGCAAATAATGCTAGCAACAAGCGGTTACGAAACTCCAGACATTTACTGCTCTTAATGTCAAAATATGAAAGTATGCAAGAACGGGGTTGCCAGCGTAATCGATTAGGTTAGGCCAGGTTTTGTTAGGTTAGGATAGGTTAAACCTCTAACTAGGTTAAGCCGAAGCTGAATGAAACGGTACCGCAAACACAACGGGACAACACAATCAGTTTAATTGTGTTTCGTGAGGTTAGGTTAGGCTAGGTTGGATTTATTTCTAGGTTAGGCTCGAGTTGACCCATTCGATGTAACACACATTTGCTTCTGGGAAAATATGCTTCCAGAGCTTTACGTGTAGTTCAATAAATTTCTGTTAATTCAGGTTAGGTGAGGTCAGGTTCTGTTGGGTAAAGTTATGTTAAATAAGTTGATATCAGGCAAGGGTTGATCCTTCACAGTTGTCGACATGTTTTTGAAGTGAAAATTTACATCACTGGCATTATTTTGAAACTTATTTGCCTCAGTGCATGATTTTTCGTTATTTTTTGAGGTTATGGCTCAACCATGACGTGATGGGTGATTTTTGATACCGAATTTGAATATAGCGCCCCAAAATCCATAGGGATATGTGTGTCTTATTACCAGATCCACACACTTTTTTTTGTGTGACTGTGTTATTGACATCACCAGTGTTAGGTTTTCTCGGCTTTTTGCTACAATAATAAATATTTTGTTTTAAAAATTTGGGACATGATAGCGAACATGCTAACGGACTTCCCCTGACTCTTGTTTGTGAGTTCATTAAAAAAAATTAATTTCGCTAAATTCGATTAAAGTGTGTGATACTAAGGAAAATGTATCGATCTTATTAGTATTAGATTTTCTGCGCTTGTTTCCTACAATAATAAATATGTTGTCTTCGAAGTCTGGGAAATGATAGAGAACATGCTGACGGACGACCGCAGACTCTTTGTTTGTGTGGGTTAAAAAAATATATTTTTTTTCTAAATTTTATGTGTGTGTGTGTATTTTGAGGTTAAGCGTGTTACAAATCCTTTTTGTTATTATTCCTAAAAAAAGAGCCCGGGGACGTTCTTTATAATATTTTATACTACCACTGAATCCAGTTTTTGAACATTATCATTTTTGTGGGGAAAAAGCTGAGGAAACTGAGCCCTAATTACCACAGGACGAGGTATCACATATTCTTAATATTAATCGCAGAAACTTGATCTGGACCCAAGATCTGGCTGAAATAGATGATGCCCTACATGAAAATTTCTCGATGAAATCCGACCTCTGGGCCATAAATTAATCTGTTTATCGTGCGGGTGGTGGGGAGCTTTGATGGATTGATCAATAGACCTAAAGACACTTGCGTCAACTGGATCAGAAGATTAGATAAGCAACCTTCCTGTTTCTGTTAAAAATTCAACCCACCTCAACGAGCTAGATACTTTTTGGACAGAGTCACGCAAGATCCCAAAGACTGGCCCGCGTATTCACCTTATATTTAGAGCCGGAGACACCAATTCTGCCTTGGCTGATGCAAGGACGCACTATACTCCTATCGAAGAAAGACCACTTGCGAACCCAGAGAATTACAGGCCATTAACTTGTTGGAACCCGGTGTATAAGATCTTTACAGCTATTATTAAAGACAACATTGTGCAAAGAGTCGGGCCTGTCTGGAGAGAGATGTAAAAAACAACGTGGCTCTAAAAAGATGTAGCAGGCTGCCGTAAGAAGGTTCATTCTTGAATGTTTATCGTTGCCGATTGAAGGTTCTTCCTCACATAGTCAGATGCTTAGGGAGATTTATGCACCTTTGGAAAACTAGATCCACCACCTCATCCGGAAATTGTCATGTGACAACGGACTGCGACCTCTTGAAGAGGGGGTCTTTCAGGGCGCACCATGAGCCTTTGCAACATACTTGTGCCACTATCTCTCGCACTGCACAATTCTCCAGTGGTACAAAAGAATCATCAAGAGCATAAGGTCGCTTGTGTATTTTATATGGATGATCCGAAGATCTATGCTTCGAACACAAGTACAAGAAAGTATACAAGAAACATTTGTATGGACGTTGCATGTAAGAAGTGTGCCAAGGCCCATCTAAAGCAAAACGAATAAGTGGCATTCTCGGAAACCCTAAACTCGTAGCTAGGAGTTTTATGGAAGGCGTTGACCCTGAAGAGACCTACAAATATCTAGGCTTTCCTGAGAGCCGCATTAGGACATAAGATCAGTCAAGGTATATTTCCGAAGCAGATACAAGCGTCTCCTTCGATATATTTCCTGTTTTGATTGTACATCCCATACTATTAAGGCGGGCGCGAAAATGATTGGCAAAGGCGCGTTTCTTTGCAAAGCCGCAGAGGAGGCGGCCGAGTTCATTGACCTAAATCTTGAAATCAAAAGTAATGTGTACAGTCGCGGATCCAGGGGAGCTATTTAGGGGGTTCACCCCCCCCCCCAAACCTTTAGCCTTTCGTATTAATCACTTGTCTGAATTCACTGTATAAGATATTCTTAACTATCCTAAATGATAGGATTGTTCGGGCAATTGAACCTGTGAGGCAAGAAATGTATGAAAAAAGTGGCTTAAAGAAAGGCGTAGCAGGATGTCGGAAGCACCTACTCATCGATAAATGTGTCTGCAAAAATAAAGCATTCTACCGGCCTGGCCTATCGATGGCCTGCATTGATTACCGGAAAGCTTTCGATTCGTCCTTCCATAGACTTTTCATCCGTCTTTTGAGAAGCTTAAAGGTTCATCCGCAAATCGCGAGGTGCATAAAGAGGTTGACGCCGCTTTGAAAAACCAGATTTACTACCTTAACTGGAAAAAATCTTGTGAAAACTAACAATGTCATCTTTCAGATAGGTGTCTTTCAGGGCGACACCATGAGCCCACTCCTCTTTTGCGTCACATTATTGCCACTATTTCTAGCACTTCACCATTCCAAAGGGGTACTTTTACGTCAATCCTGCAGACCGAAAGTACAAGGTCCCTCATGTGTTTTACATGGTCAATCTTTAGATCTATGCTAAAAACAAGGAGCAACTACACCAAGGTTTATTTAAAGCGAGGTAAACTTAATGACATCGCTGAAGATCCTGAGCGCTTCAAAAAAGCATTATACGACACCTTTGCACTGGAGTCACTTATAGACACGTGGGCCTGCCACGGAGCCGCATTCAGAATGTAAAATCCACAAACGAAACTCTACGAAGCGCATAAAACGTCTCATCCGGCAGATTTGGTCTTCCGAATTGTCGGCGAGGAACAAAGTATCTGCAACGAACATGCTTGCCGTCCCGGTAGTACTCTATTCATTTGGAGTGGTATCATGGACGAAGAAAGAGCTCAGATCCCTTGATATCGGGACACGAAAGGTTATGCACATAAACAAAAGCATGCATCTTAAGTCTTCTGTTCCGCGACTCTACATCTCACTTCGTCAAGGTGGTCAGGAAGCAGGAAGAAGTGGGCAAAGGAGCGTACTCACTTCTGAAAGCCCGGATTAAGAAATCACAAGAGAAAAACATCAGAACAGCTACTATCTAGTTGTCCAACTTATGCGGGAACAACCTACATCCAAAGGCACAATGCAGCACTAAGCGAAGTGCCGCATATACTGGAACTTTATACTCTCAAAAATTGTTTCTGTTGCACATTCGTGGCCTGACATGGTTCTTCATGAGTTCAAGAAACGAACCATGTTCATTATACTAAAACACTTTCGGGAAAAATGCAGAAGGCGGTCGTCCTTGTGTCGCTCCGTGTCCTTAGGGTGCACGAGACTTTTGCCGGATCGTCATATTAGTTCTATTACAGACTGTTATCTGAATCAGTCACAAAAGTTGATAAGCAGTCGCGTGAAATTGTTCAGGGATGTTGCCGAATGAATAGCCCCTAAGTGGAGGGCGGCCACCGTGCCGACGGCTGAATTGCACCTGTGTGAGCTGTCTCATATGGTGACTCTTGGATACTGGGCGAACTTTAAGAGTTCTGCAATGGTTCTCTCAGGTTTCTACAGGGTTCTACAAGGGCGGACCAACCCTTATCCTAGTTGCTCGTGGGAACAACAACGACACCAGCCTAGCACCAAAGAGTTTTAAATGCAGTTCAAAATGATCGTACTCGCAGATCAGCCAATAATGGTTGGGCAAACAGTGCCGATTATCCTAGCGTTCCAAGTGCTGAAAATAATTTAGATGGAAACACGACAACGAATTGACCAACTACGAAAAGCAGGCACCTGCTAAGAGATGACATTAATTTCGGGACGAGGAAGGACATTAATGTCCCGAAAGTTAGTTATTTCTGGATCCTATATGTTTTTTTAGTTTTACAGTTTGAGTTTTAATATGAGAACTGTTGATGTCACGTAATTTTGTTGGAGGGACTAAAGACTGCATTTGTCGAGCATAACTTAGCACAAATGTTAGTTTTTAGAAATTTTTGAAAATAATAAATTTTTTTGGTTTTTGGTTTTTGTTTTTTTAACGGTTAGGTTTTTGGAATTTTTTCTTGCACAAAATTGCATATACTTTGAGCCGCCTAGCACAACCTTTCTTTTTGCTCTAGTAAGAAGTTGCGGATCTAGATGAAAAAACGTTATTGAAAAAATGTGCCCGTAATTTTTAATTTTTCAAATAACCATTTATGACACAAATGTGCACAAGTCTAGCACAATTCAGAACAACTTAAAGTTTTTGGAAAAAATAAGTTTGTGGATCTAACTTCCGGGACATGGAACATTAACTTACAGGTTCTTTCTAACATAAGCCCTAAGATCTGGCTGAAATGAATGCCTCCCTTTATGAGGAAATCTCAGAGGAGTCCGTTATCTGGACCATAAATTGTTCAGTTTATGGTGTTGCGAGAGCTTTGGCTAACTGGCGCATAGATTGGATACACCTCAGCGCATAGATTGGATACACCTGTATTACTTCATTCTTTGCGGAAAAATTTGAAGTGCCTGCATTATGTGATTTTTTTTATTAAAATTATTTAGAAACATGCATTTCAATGTATAAACGTACAGTTTACACTAAAATTTTGTTCAACGGTTAGGCCAACAGCTTCTGCTCATTACCGACGTGTTTGTATATTTCGCCGTAAAAGAATACATATTTTATGTGGATCTTTATCGTCCCTAGAATAAAAAATCCAGACAGAAAACACTTATTAGCTAATAATATTCCTTCTTTAGGGAATTTGCTTATTTTTAAATGCACTCTTTGTTTATATTTTTGGTCAAGCTTGATTTAGATTTTATTTTCGATTTTCCGTTTTTGGGTAATTATAGGTTAGCTTAGACAAGCAGCCGCGAAGGCCGCGCAATCTGATTGGTCAAAATTTTGAAAAGGAATTTGACGGCTAAAGTGGTCTGATTGTTTTTCAATTGTATATCATAATAGCGTCGCATCTGTTTGAATGTGACAAAATAGACGTAGACTAGAAATTTGTTAAGATAAATACATTTGTATATATTAAAGAAATGTTCTATAGGATGTATTCAGAACGAGCATTTCTTTTCATCAAGTAATTTACAGTACCATTTTTTTGGCCCCACCACCCACGTAAATTTAACTTTTCTTCGGCCAAATATTTAGGGCAGAATTTGTTCAAATTTGTACAAACAAAATTAGAATTTGTACATCACCGAAAGTACCTGATTTCTCAGAAAAACACTGGCGGGGCCAGCGAAATGTTTCGCTGACCCCGACATTATCCAAAATCAACTTTATATGGGTGCATTATTTTCGTCTTAATTTTTTCAAATTTGTGCAGCCAAATTCAACCCCTGACAACTACCCCCTGTACGAAAAACACCATGGCGGTGCCAGCGAAACGTTTCACTGGCCACGACATTATCCAAAATCAACTTTATATGCGTGCATTATTTTCGTTTCTAGGAGTTTAAGTTGTTTGTACAAATTTGAACAAATTAAAACAAAAAAATGCACCCCTATAAAGTTGATTTTGAATAATGTCGGGGCCAGCGAAACATTTCGCTGGCCTCGCCATAGGGTTTTTTTCACAAGGGTTAGTTTTTAGGGGTTAGAATTGGTTCTACAAATTTGAACAAATTAAAAAGAAAATAATAGACCCATGTAAAGTTGATTTTGGATAATGTCGGGACTAGAGAAACGTTGCGCTGGATCCGATATGACGTTTGCTCCGCAGAGGGTTGTTTTTTAGGGTTTGAAGTCGGTTGCACAAATTTGAACAAATTAGGACGAAAATAATGCACCCATATTAAGTTGATTTTGGATAATGTCGGGACTAGTGGTACGTTTCGTTGGGTCTGATGTGACTTTTGCTCAACAGGGGGTAGTTTCTAGGGGTTTAAAGTTGGTTGCACAAATTTGAACAAATTAAGTTGAAAATAATTTACCCATATAAAGTTGATTTTAGATAATGTCGGGGCCACCGAAACGTTTCGCTGGCCCCGCCATGGCGTTTTTCTCACAGCAGGTAATTTTGAAGGGTTGAAGTTGGTTGTTCAAGTTTAAAAAAATTGAAATGAAAATAATGCACCCATATAAAATGGATTTTGGATGATGTCGGGGCCAGCGAAATGTTTCGCTGGCATCGCCAGTGTTTTTCTGAGAAATCAGGTACTTCCGGTGATGCACAAATTCTAATTTTGGTTGAATAATTTTGAACAAATTCTGCACTAAATATTTGACCGAAAAAAGTTAAATTTGCTAGGGTAGTGGGGCCAGCGAAATGGCCCTGTAATTTACTTTTATTCGTAGTTTTTTCTTCTCTGTTTGCAGTTTGTAAGTCAATTATTAAAATTACAAAAAACTCATGTTAATTACATGTGTGTAAAAATGTAAGTCAGATTTTATATGCCTTTCCGCTAGAGAAATCTTTCGTGGAAAGTTCTTTAAAAACAGTAAATAACATTAATGAAGAATTCAATGATTTTGAAATTGATTAAACATCACCATACTTGTAAATCAAAGTTTGATTACACTTCAATTTGAAAACGAGTTCCAAGAGTAATTTAGATAAATATGTAATAAACTAATAGATTCTATAGGAACTTGGTCTTAGAATTACATGGAAAAAGTTAAACATGGTCCATTAGAATGCGACTAGAGCCAACACTGAACAAGTCTACAACAGCATACGGGACCGGACCGCTTCACTCGTCGTGTAGCGTCGCGTCGCAGGATCAACTTTTAGGATATGTCAAACCGTACTGGTTTTGCCTTTCTACTTTAGTTTTTTATATAAGTATATGAAGTTACCTTGAGCGATTGTTTTGAATATTCAATGCAGCTATTGGAATTCAGAAGAGGTTTTAGAAAAATATTAAAAATTGACTTTAGAATTCTTGAGTTAAAAATGTTGTGATGACTCGCTGATTAACCTTAATGCGTATTTTCCTCCTTAAAGCTGGTTTCATGACAGTTTTTTTTAGCGTCACGTACAAAATATTCAAAATATTTGAAGATTAAGCAGCCACATAGACCTTTTTAGAAGAAAATAAGTTAATACGTATTTTAATTGCGCTAAGGCTTACCCAAATTCATTTACACAATTTCACTTACGTCACCTCTGATTTTATATTATTAAGTCATGTTATTTTGCCCGAAATGATTTCTAAAAAATTGCAGACAGGCGAGTGCATTAGGCGAGTGAAAATAAAATGTTACAAATAATTATATATTTCACATATTGTAATTTATTGTGCAATATCCTCGACTTTTTCAATTCTCATCATTTATGATTGAGAAAGTATTATAGAATTACCTGTTCCACACCCCAGTTTTTTAACGAATCTCCACGTTTCAAGATATGTTTTGGCGATTGCGTCTGTCAGTCTCTCCATAAATGCGTCAACTCTCGAAAAAATGAACGGATTAACTCGAGCTTTGGCACACTTTTGTAAAGTCCTAAAAGAAAGAACGAGTTCGTTAACCACATTCTTCGACGAACGCTTGTGACTTTATCCATCGAAAATGCTAACCTAAAAACCAATGTTAAATTTTTAAGAAAAACCGCGACAGATAGTGGAAAAAATGTACAAAGAGAATTGAAGATCTTCAAAACATCTACATCTTTTGACAGGACTCGTTAATTTTTTCTATAATTTTTTTATAAGACTTGATATTTTTTATTTGTTTTTTAAAAATACTATCGAATAATCCATAATTTTAATTTTGAGTCAAACGACGCAAAATATGTTTCGGCATTATTTATCAAAAATACTGTAAGACTCTTGTGTAGCGCTGATTTTGGGGCTGACAGTGGGTGGGAACTAATTCATTATAGCCTGCTCCACTTTTGTTTATTCACGCCTTAGTGCTCCCCTGAGTGACAGTCGCAGATTCCGCACACCCCGCGCAGCTCCTGTTACACCTACCTACAGCACGGCCTCAATTCTTGGAAGGGCTATAGAAGGGAGGACTATTGAAGGGTTTCACTGTACTATGAAGAAAATCCAAAATTCAAATTTTGAGCCAAACGACTTTTAATTTTTTTTAAATCTGAAAAAGTAATTATAACATTTAAAAAGTCGTATAAAATTTGTGAAATCTTTTTCTTGATACCATTTATTCTTTGGGTTTTATTTATCGGAAATACTACGAAAAAATCCGCAATTCAAATTTGGAGACATATTTAGGGCCTTTTGGCCCAAATTATGAGAAAACATATGCAGTAATTATAGCTTTTGAAAAGATCTACAAAACTCGTTGAAAAATTTTTTTATAGAGCTTGTTTTATCGGTTGTATTTATCGAAAAAAGTAGAAAAATCCAATTCTGAGCCAAACTACGCGACATGAGAAACGCAAAATGTTTCAACAATGAATTGTAGTTTTTCTAAAGACCTATATTTTTTCTCTGAACCATTTTTTAATAAAACTTGATATTTTCTTTTTATTTATCGAAAATACTATGCGCAAAATCAAAAATTTGAATTTGAGCTAAAGGACGCAAAATATAGGCCAAAAGCTCATAGAGGAATATATTAGAGGAGTATATTTTATTTTCAAAGAAAAAACATAACATCTTTTCTCGAAAAACGGGTTTTCAAAGTTCCAACTTCAAAAATGCACCCGCAAGCTTGAGCGTGCCCAGGACGTGTGACTATTGGTTCTCGCGATTCGCGCATGATAATGTATTTACCTCGCGCTACATGCTCGGTCTTTGTGCACAGACTTTTTGAAACTAAAGGTGAAAGCATCGACAACAGTAATTTGGTAATGGTGAATTCTCTTTTGTTAAAGCTCCTTCGGCTTTAACGAACACATTGTCATCACGCATCTAGTTCTTCGCACTCGAGTTTACCCTGAAATTGTATATCATTTCCATAAATGTATATTATTACAAGTCATAAAATGCATTGGTATTAAAACAGACGTCCTTCGATTGTCTCGTTAAAAAAATGCGCATTCTTCAAACAAAATTTTGTCATGAAACATTTTATTGCAACTTCTGCCGTTTTTTCATAAATTGAATTTGCTGATTTCCAAAGTTCTTTCTACGACTAAAACGTTTCACATACGGTCTACACAGCAGCCTTACCATTTTTTAACTCCTAAATTATATCCCTAACATCAGTGACCCAGACTTTATCAATTAAATTTTTTAGCGCATCGTGTTCTAAATCACAGTTGTGTTGCCCTATTGTTTCATCTCCTAATAATTCACTAAAAGAGTCTCTCAAAGCATCTAGGGTGGACAGTCTAGTTACAAAAACAGTCCCAAGAAACTTCGATTAATGAGCGGAGGGACGATTAGTTTCATCCGAGAGTAAAAGCTGTTTGGTGTTTTATACTTATTTTTTTATGCCGTCGAAATTTGAATTTTCGTTACTTTCAAATAAAATTCAAAAAGTCCTTATGATAATATTGTAGGGCATTTGAAAATCAACATTTTTGTTTCCTTGACTTTTTTAATATCATGCGTTATTTGCCTCAAAATGATCATTTTCGTTTGATTTTTGGAATTTTGTAAATGCTTTAACTCTAGTAATTTTTGGTTTTATAAAAAAGGTCATGAGGATAAATTGTTCATCTTTTTTAATACCCTGAACATCCGTACAGATAATTTTTAGAAAAAGTTGTCTCAAAAATATTCAAAATGCGCTCACTTTTTGAATGTTTATCCAAAATAGCTGGCTAACGAACTTGATCATAAGTTTAGAACACTAAAAAAGTATACTAAAGGCCAATCAAATAGATAAACTTTCTCAGAAGTTATTATGGAAACAGACAGATATACGTACAGGCAGACACATCCGTTACAACCTGTTTTTCGGATTCATGGGTTGTCAAAACGTGGACATTTAACAAAAACTGAGGAGGGGGACCAAATTTTACACAAATCTAATACCCATTCTGATGAGAATGTAAAAATAAAAATATGTAAATATAATAATGTATAAAGAAGTTCATTTAAAGTTCTGTACGTAAATGTAAAAAAATTGTAGCTTTTTTCAAAATTTATTCACTACTAACACCAGCTAATTCTTTGACTTAAATCATTTTCACTCATCTCTCCAACATATACCCTTCAAGTAGGAAAATTGAGACAAAAATGTTGATACTAAAATTAAAATATTATGTATAAAAATTGCAATTATTACGAAGAATACAAATTCTTTAGCTTATATTCTTCTTTTCCTTTTGCAGTGTAGGTTAAATTATATATCCTTAAATAAGTGAAAGAGATTTTCTTTCCATCTTACTTTCTATGTTGAAATGTTGCAAATACTGCAATTTATAAAGGAAAATCAGTATTCTTATGTGATGGAGCACATAGCGGATAAAATATTAGCATATACTTGAAGAGAATTTTTCAATTTTAATTAATGTGATTAACATGAGACACTTTCAACTTTCGGCGTTAGCGAACTACAATGCCATGTTGCTTCAAATGTTGAGAACCTATAAAATAGTTTATAAGAATAATCATTTATAATTGAGTGAAAATATTTTCTAGTGCAGATTTTTTTATATTAATGCGACCTAGGTGTATTTGTGAAATGAGACACATCATTTTTGAAATAAGTATCTAAATAAGTATCTAAATTAGAATCTGAGCTTCATTTCTTAAGATCACTCTTATTTCAGAAATATTCGCAACTTCATTTTTTGACGGTAAACAAAATTGAAAGAAGCAATTTCTTTCAAACTTATCGTTTTAGTAAGTTCGTAAATTTCCTTGAAAAATTTTTAAATTTTTTAAATGTTCTTAAATATTCGGCATTTTGATTAGACTCTCAAATTATCAGGAAATATGTAGTCGAATATTCTTTACTTTCTATGAATGTTCTGGAAAGCTCTGAAACATTCAAGAATATCCTCACCTGTTCTAAAACTGTATTAAATATACTTTTTTTCATTAAAAATATCTAAAAATTGTAGAATATTCTTGAATGTACTTTAATCTTTTCGAATGTACTGGCATTTTCTATAATATTATTAAATGCTTTAGGTGAAATACACTTTTGTGGAGAAGAAATGTTCAGAAAATTTCGAAATTTTCTACATTTTTTGATTTAATAGAATATTTTATGCAGTCTGATATGTCATGGAATATATGCGAGTAGTGTGTATCATTGTCTGCCATACAACGTCGAGAATTAATGCAATATTAAAGTTAAAAATTATTTTTAACCCTCGCACTGTAAAAGATTTTTTGGCACCTTAGTGCTGTATACAGGGTTCTGTGAGACCCAAGGGTCTTTTTTATTTGTTAAAGTGATAAGAAAAATCTGGCAAAATTTATGCAACATCATAAAAACCTTTTACTTTATGGATCAGTTTAACAGGATATCAGGGATATCAAGGATACCAGTAGAACAGTCTAACCGTCGAATTGAAATTAAAGGTTCAAAATTGATAGAAAATGCACAATTCCCTTTGATTTTATGCACATTATTTATTCATAAAAAGTTATGGAAGTTAAAAAATGACTTAAAAGTATGACTTTTCGCTTTCATCTCCGCCAAAGTATTCCACTTGTGTTCAGGGCCGCGGAGTCCGTACTACCTTCTCCGCACTACGTTGCGCTATTTTTAATACGTGCAATTTTTCAGGGTGAGGATAGAGCGTGGATCTTTCTCTAGTTTCGGAGTAACTGACGTAGTAAATTTCTTCCGGGTCTCACAAAACCCCGTTTACAGAGCGAGTATTAATTTGAAATAAGTTGCATTACACTTACGGATTTTCATTTTTAACCAAGTTACCATCAATGTTACTATTGAGGTAAAGTTGATCAGTAACTCCTTTACTTCCACAGAAATAAAATAATCTGAATTTCAGTAAAGAAAAGTGGTTAACTTGTGGATGTAAGTAAAATGCTCATTTGCCAGTTGAAAGTCAACTAATGAAATAACATGACTTTAAGTAACGCGCTTGGTTCAAAGTCAGCTGCGTTTTGTACGCAAAATGTACTTTAGGGGTTAATTTAATACAGAAAGATTGTTCACCTTCCGTCAAGGCGTGCGTGTGAAATTAAACTTATAGGTTAATTTAAGCCAGATAATTGTCGAAATTCATCAAATATATGCGACATCGTTCAGTAATTAGGAACATGAAATTAATATAAAATTAAAAATTGAATAATTTTAGGCAATAAATATTTTTTGTTTAATGTGAGGATTGAATAAATTATTCATTTATGCCTAATAAATCAAGTTGTTTTATCCTCGAAGTCAATGAGATTAGTAGGAGGGAAAAAAGAACTTAATTACACTAAACAAGGTACTTACATCCCTTTCAAGGTACCATGTACAGAACCTAAATCTGCAATCCTTTTTTATTTATTTTTTATCACATCCCTACCGAAAAGAATCTTTGAGTATATACTAAAAATTCCTTAGGTCAAAGAATCTCAAAGAAATTCTCCGCAGGCACTCAGGTAGTTACTATCCAGCGCTATCGACGCCATATTGGCTACTCTCAGCTGCTTTCTTTGCGCCTCTTCTAAAATCGCGGAAATCCCTCTAAGCATTTTCGCATCGCCGCATCGCATTTCGTGCACGCCTTTCTGCCAGCATAAATTGAATTTCAGAGCGCGCGAATGAAAATCACCCTAAACTCAACATACCTGTCAGTCGAAGATCATATCATTCGTATATCAGATAGCATACATTGCACTTCAGTTCCATTTCTGGTTAAAATGAAGTGACATACTTAATTTAATGCAAAAATAAAATTCATCTACATTTAAAATTCATCATATTGTATTACTGTGTATAATAAGTTACTCTCAAGCACTGTACGTATCGTATAGAGTTATTAACAATGTCCTTAGCAATAATGATAAAAATCGTTCAGTGCTCTTTACCCGCTCAGGTTTTCCATTTAAAGAAATGTAAGCGAAGAACGGTACATCCTTTAAGTAAAGGGGAGGGTTAGTGTGCGACGTAAGTCTATTTCTCAAGGCCAAGGTACTTCAAGGCAGTCGACTAAACGTGGCTGGGTGGAAAGTTGAGACGCCTTGTTCGAAAATGAAAGGCATGGAAAGTGAATACCGAACACAAAACCGCAAAGTGCTAGCCTTACTGAACGTGATAGAACCCATTGCGACAGCTAGGTATCATTTGGATCTAGTTCTTATCACACAGAGTCAGCTTTGCACTACCACACATTCGCGTTTAAACACACCTGTTTATATGCACTATTCGTAACAGGGCACGTCGCAGCGACCAGTTTAATTTTCAATCATTTTTTCATCGACAAAATTAACTTCAATGTTTAATCAATACAGAAATGTGTATTTTTATTGTAGTCAAGGTACATATTTTTTTACTTTTAGAAAAAGTGTAGAAAGTACTGTGACACTGTCCATATCACATCCGAGTATTTTTACTTTTACTTTTTAATAAAAATATACAATTATTTATAGTAACAACATCAGACAAAACTTATTGATAAGACTTTTTTTAGCTATCTGAAAGAAAAGCATTTTATGCACCGTTTACTTGCATTACGCCCGACCGACAACGACAAAGTTTAAAACCAGTTTCCAGATATCATCTTAAAAAAATAATAGTAGTCTAATGAAAGCGAAAGGCGGCTATTAATATTTCAGCGAATTAAAATTATAACAAGTGTTTACTATCCATTTAAAAGATTAGGTATAATTAAACAACAATATTAAGAGTACTTTTTATATGGTTATTTTATATCCTTTCTCTGTAACCAGGAAGAAATACATTATGACTTAAACAGCAAATAACGTTAAAGATATTTTACTAATTGAAGTGCTTGCCGTTTTCACTGGAAAAAAGTTTTCATAATTAGAAACTATATGTATATAAATATTAATCTAAATTAACTTCTCAGGTTAAAAATGTATTTGAATTATATAATTACTTCATACTCATATCTACGTGTAAACTATTTTATTATTTTTATCGTTACTCTGTCTTCCAATATTCTTTTCAGTTCAGTGTCGGGGTTGCCTTAAAGTAGCTTGGGACTGATTCGGGTGGATCAAAACGTCAAGAGCTAGGGCCGCCCGAACCGTTTCCAATTGGAATTCAAGATATTGCGGAATATACTTGACTGAGTACCCGCGCACTGCAGCCATCCGAGGCGGCAGTCGCAACCGCTTTCACCCTGCTCCCCTGAGAAACTGCTAGAATCAACAGTTCTAAGAATGCCGAAAACAGGGAGACTGAAAACGAGAGTTTGGTGGAGTTTAATCCGGAATTTAGCTTGCCCTTCCTCCCTGCCCGGCCATACTTCTCCAACTTAAAATCGAACCTCCCTAACTGCCTTCTCACGTTTCTTAACTAATAGTAGATTCTGACCTTGAGGGCCTTGAACTCAGGCATTAAGAGTCTTCAACTTAGGTCCGATCTATCCTAACTGAATACTAATCTGAACACCATTACTGTCGACTTAATCGTTCTGATCAAGAGAAGATTTGGGACAGCAGGGCATCCAACTGAGGCCGAAATCAAATCATTCAAAATCAGAAAAAATAGTTTTACTGCATTGTTATAATTAGAAACAATCTTTTGCTGTGCGTTGCGCCCATGACCACAACCGCAATGCTTTGTCAGCTTCGAGGGCGATTGAGAATACCCACCCTAACTACAGAATAGAAGACGCAGACATACATATCAGTCTACAGTTCAGGCGATCAGGGCCTCCAACTTAGATCCTATTAACTCCCTCTAACTGCAAATCTGACCTCCCTAACTATCTAATTAACAGTCCTAACAAACTGAAGTTCAGATCTCCAGACCCTCTATCTGTCTTTAACTGCCAGTTGAAGATTCTTAATTGATAGAATCGGCAGGCCTTCAGGACTTCCATCTCAGGCCTTATAAGCCTCCAAAGCTCTAGAAAATAATCCGACCTCCCTAATTGCCTGTTCATATTCAAAAATTACAATAGCAGTGTGAGAAAAGCTCAATAAGAAAGAGCGAGACACCCGTAAGAGTGTGCAAAATTGTGCACACACAAAGGCGGCATAGCTATCTAGAGTTTTAAACGCAAGCCTGCAAGTCCTTTAGCGGAAAAATGTAATTTCTGCAGCACAAGACTACAAGGCCTCTAGCATAAACCTCCGAATATTCTAACTCAAGTCTCTAATGCCTTCCTATTCTCGTCTGCCTTCTTTTCACTCTTTTTCCACATTACTGGCTTCCATTTTCATTTCCTATTCTGAAAGCAGAAGAGCCCATTACGAATCTTCCTAGACATTCAAAATTATATGAGAGTTTTTTCGATTGGTCTTATTTGGCAAGAGTAGAGAGAACAGCACGTTTCTAAAAAAGATGTAGATAACCTGGAGTAATTACCAGTGGCTTTCAATTTAACCTAATAGTTTATGATCATCTGCCTGCTTAAGTAGAGAAAAAAAGCTTTTATTTTTAATTTTTGAAACGTGCACGTGAAAAATTAGAATGGAATTTTGCTTATACAAAATCTGCTCCAATCAGTCCCAACTTCTGAGTGGTAGTACTGTCTTCGCTCAAAATCAATTTGAACCTCTTGCTTTTCCTATCAAGGGGTTAAAGCCACGTAGTATTCTTGCGACTACCTGCTAGAGTGGGATTACGATTACGTACTAATATTTATGGAAAACTATTTTGAAACACACTAAAACAGCAATTTACGTTAATTTGACGAAATATATTTGTGACTTGATTGTTACATTAAGTGCAATAGGCAGGGTAACTATAACATTTCACAGATTTAGCTTCAAAGCAGAAGATGTAATCACCGAAGTGGCATGTTTGAAGTTTTGGAGAGATGGCAAGTGCAAAAGATTTAAAAAAATAAAATATATGCCTTTGTAAAATTGGAGAGTTAACTGGTGACTACTTATTATTTTTTAAACGGATGAATTTCAAATAAAATATTGCAAAATAAATCACTCTCAAATCTTACAGGAGTAATTTTTATTTATAAATATTTACGGAAAAATAATAAATGCTCATAAATAATTAATTAAAAGTTTCTTTATTTCAATGATAAAATACAACTTGCCTTTTCAGATCCTGAATTATTATTTTATTCTTCGCCCCTAAAATTGAGTACTAATTTAAGGTTATAACAAAGGCATTATATTAACGGATTTATAATTTACAGAACGATACAATAAGATGGAATAAATTTTTTATTTAAAAAATATATGTATATATATATATATATATATATATATATGTGTGTGTGTGTATATTTATATGTATATATATAATTAAAAAATTGTCATAAGGACAACCGCAGGATTTCGCCGGGAGCGGGTGCTAATCTGAAAAATTGCACCCGCTTCCAGCGAAATCGCGGTAAAATTTCAGCCACAACCACGTCTCACAACCTCACATATATTGTCTCACACAATATACACAATATATATATACAATATACACAATGGACTCTTAGAAGAGTCCATCAAGATTTTAAGAAATCAATAACAGATCTATTTTTGTCGATATATATTTAATCAACAATAAGTCTTTACCAACTAAATATATTTATTTTTGGAAAAATATAGGTTTGAATTTTTTTAAATGTTATGCTTTCAAACATAACCTGTAAAATTGTTTACTTATACCCTGACCACCAGAATTCATATAGCAATAAAATGCAAACTTATATCTTCAGATTAACGCAAATGGCTGTTTTATGCTATTTCAAGTTGTTTTGCCATAAATATTAGCAGGTTATCGTGAAAATAAGCAACTATAAATTTAATTACTGTTCCACCTGCACATTTCCACTCTTGCAAGTGGTCGCGAAAATACTATTTGGCGTGACAAGTAGTTTCTTTTGTTAAGGCTCCCTTTCCGTAAAGTACAGAATTTTAGACTTTGTACTTTTCCATGGTGAATTGTACATGAATTCCCTGATTTTTCTGCAGCTCCTCTTAAAGTATCTATAACTTATGAAAATTTACCTTAATTAACTGAAATTTCCTTTACGTATTTACATAATTTCCTAGAAGTTAGTTGAATTCGCTTAATTCTCTACAAGTCCTCTAACATCTGAAGAATTCGCTATAATTCTCTTAAATTCCTGCGAATTATTGCAAATATAAATAGCCAATATAGGCTGCCAGCACTGGATCAACACTGGGCCGATTAAAATGCCGATGTTGGCCCAATAACTTTAGCCGACCTATGGCTGCCAAAATTGGACGAACACTGGGCCTTTTATTCAGCTCCGACAATTCGCACTTGGGCATAGTTGCAGCTGCATTCTCAGTCTACTCTGAAATTAAAAATTTCATTTGTTGCAAAACAAAGTTCTCAGTAAAAAAAAAGAAACAAACGAGCTGCATAATTAAACCCACCATCAACAGCAGTAGATAATTTGTTAATGGCCACAACGGAATTATAGTAATTATAATTAATAATTATAATTTGACAAGAAAGTCAAATTATATCCTATCAATATAAGAGAAATCCATTATTCCTACAAGACAATGCGGAAGTGATATATGACAATGCGAAAGTATCCCTCCGGTTAGCAAGTATCCTGATGACGTGCGCGTCGAATAGCTAGTGTAGATATATTTGAGTGAAGTCGAAAGTGCAGTTCCGTGGTGAACGCGTAAAGGTAGGATACACCACCTCTTAGAATATGAACGTCGGGCCACTTCTCCGCTCGCGTGGCATATTTGAAAAGGAGGTGAACGTGCGCGCGAGAGTGGTACCATTGGATAGGAAATTGGGGCAGGAGCCAATAGTGAGTAGCGAAGGTGGAGCGATAGGTATTAAATAGGTGTGCGGCTGCATCAAGCAAGTTGAGTTCATAAACCAGCCGCTTTAATGTAATCGGTGGAAATTTGGATTACAGTGATCCGAACTGAGTGGTGGTATAAGGTTGTCTTCTGTGGATACAGCTCGCGGAGTGCGAGCCTTGCAACCGGCCGAACTAACGAGTGACAGTCCTCTGATAGAACGCTGGGCATAGTAGTCAGTCGCCGCCGAGCTAGTGACTCAGACAGTCCGCAAAGGAGTTGTCTTAACTAAGAACTATGAGGTCATTTGGCGGTTGTAAACCGCTACATCATTTTATCGTACCCGCGGCAGTTCTTCTTCTTGTCCTTCTCGACATTCCGTCTTTAGATGCAGTGCGTTCTACCAATTCCAGCACCAAAAGGAAGAAGGGTGAGTTTCCTTAACTTGGTTCTTTCGTTAACCGTCAGCAATCATTTGACTCTCCTCCTTCAACCTTTCTTATATTTGTTATTTCTTTTTATAATTCCTGCTCCTTCATTGAAGGAATATATCCTTTTGCAATCTCCTCTTTTTGCAAACTAACACTTACTGTTTCTCATTTATGAATGGATGGGTCAGCATCAGTTTCTTAATCTCTAGACGATCCAAATATCATCACCCAGCACCTTCCTTATGGCTCCACTTTCCACCAGTCCTTTGAATAATCCTTTTTACTCTAGTCTCTATATCATTACTCTTCTTCTTCTTTTTCTTTCCCATTCTCGTTCCTTCTCTCCTCTTCACGAAAACCGCGAGTGAAGTGCTACGTGCAAAGCGAATCGGCTTCTACCGTAGGATGGATCAGGACATCAGTGAGGAAAGTAGAGAATAGTGATGTGTTAGCGAAAAGCTAGTGCTACCGGGTGAATGGGAGGTGAATCACGGTTTCTGATCTTGAACCATAGCCAAAGAGAGTGGAAAGCTAATATCGTAAATAATTTTTACTAATCATGAAGGGATTTCGCGATATGAACTCTTTTACCTCCACTGCCAAGTGTCTAGGTGGCTTCTTCTTGACGCGCCACATCACTTCACCACACTGTGTCGAGCGACGCCTTTACGCGACACAGTTCTGATCTCTGCGGGCTCATCCCCCCATTCACATAACGGTCTTCATGCTTGTAATCCTTACGATACCAAATGCCGTTAACTGCAGATCGAGTAAGATTAGTTGAATGTCACAGAAACAAAAGTATAGTCACTCTTGATATTGCCATTAGTACACACCATGTTTTAATGCTAGTTTTCTGTTATTTTTTAATATCCTTTGACTATATAATGTCATACATTAAAGCGTCGAAAATTATCGTGCATTACATATGGCAATTTTTGTCATACAAAATAAATATTTTGAAATTACATAAAATAACAATAGCAGAAAAGATTTTGACATTCAGAAAAAAATTAGCCCAAAGAAAAGTTGTTATTCTAATTCTATAGAGATTTAATTTATACAAGTAATCAAAATTGCTGTATTTTCTTAAATGATTAATATCCTGTGAAGTATTAAACACTGTAATATTCGATGAATTATTTCAAATGTAAATTTCTATGCAGTTTTTTAACTTATGATTAGGATTCTGAAATTTTTTTCTAATTTTTCTCGAAAATTGTAAAGAAAAGCATAATTTTTGCTATTCAGTATTTCCGCAGATAATAAATATTTAAGAAACTACTATAAGTTTAACTTTTTTACAACTACTCCTTATTGAATTAACCACACTACTTTGCTGGTGACTGATTTTTTGTAAAATTTAAGAGGAATTTCTGGTATGACTGTTAGGAGTCAATAAGGCTTATAAGTGAAATGTTGCCTATCATGATACTAGCCTGCATGGATTTTGTGAATTGGTAGTAATCAGGGAATTTCGAGACATAACTTTTTCCTGAGTATGAATCGTTTCAGCTTTTAGATAAATTTTAGCTCAAAATTGCCGAGAGTAGAAATTGGTCTGTTTTTTAAAATCGTAGAAGGTAAATACGAGATATACGATTTGCAAAAAAAAAACTGTTTAAAAAATCAAATTTCCAGTGTAAAAAAATATATCTTTCTGAGATACATACAAGCTCAATCAACCAAGAAAAAGTTTCATTGGCAAATGCCATTAAGTTCCACAAAAACGTAAAGGTAGCTTTTTATTCTTTCGTAAAGTACATATTTTTAACTTCCAATTATTATCCAATTTTGATCCCAGCAAAAAAACAAAAACTTGATTCCATTATACTTCAGTTCTGAATTTAAGTTTGAAAAGTTTGATTGCAAAAAATCATCCAGTTCAGAGAAGCTTGAGAGGAAATATTTCTACCGCTCAAGGCGCATATTGTCTCAACTTAAGACTGTAATTTATACTCTACATTTCAATTAATCAAAAAAATCAATATATCTTGGTCGATCTAGAATTGCAAACAAATATCTTAAAGTTTCAAAAAGTTCAGATACTTGCAAAAAAACTTAAAATAAGTTTTTTAACTGCAAGTAAATTTAAACAATGACACGATTAAGAGTGTATTGAAATTATTTTTATAATTTTCCTGATTTTTTTATCTAGTAATATAATTTTTGAAAAAGTGTTGATAATACACTTATGTAGGGCTACTTTTCAAATATCCTTGACGCGATGTGTTACTAAGAATCAGGAAACATTTAATTCTCGTATGCGCCATCAGTCACATCTGCCTTCTATTTTTTGACCCCGAATTCATGATCTGTGAGTAAAACTCTCTTGAGTCTCCTAGCCACTTCATATAAATAAAATGAAAAGTGAAATGGTATCATGAATATCAGAACTAGAAAAGTTTTGATACTTTAGTTACTTTTATTAATCCTTTATCTGTAGGGCAAACCGTCAACAGAAAACAGATCATTCTAATCAGACAGTTGGTATCGAAACCGACGTGTCGAATTCTCAATCCTTCACAGCATTGCTTCAGTTTCAATATTTTTACATAATATGCTATTTCTCATAAGTTATAAGAATAGGTATTTTTTTATTATACTCTCCAATAAAATTGAAAAGTACCAAGTTAATAAACCGTAAATTGTCAGAAGTGTATAGTAGAAAATTATTACATGTTACTTTGTTTCTTAAGTCTATTACTTTGCAGTAATGTTACATATCACTTAAAAGTATTACTAATGTGTTATTAACCAGTGGTTATTAGTATCTTAGAATTATACTTTTATACAAGTTATACATTCCTCATAGGAAAGTGATTTAATCAACTAGAAATAAACGCTTACCATTTTTTAGTTTATTATGTTGGCATCTACTTGATGATAACTATTAAAAGTAAGACTTGTTTCATTTACATTTCAATTAAAATTTACAATAACGTTTTTTATTTAATGTACGAAATTAGTTGATTCTATCGTTGCTGATGAGTCTGCGGATGTAGTTTCGTGATGTTGTTAGAGAAAATTACGTTATATTTTCACTTAGAAAATATTTTCGCATTTCCTGAAACAACTCCTACATCTGAGTCATTGGAACGCATTTACTAATATCCGTCCGTATTCTCAAAAAGTAGTTAAATTGATTTGCGATGTCGATTCCGTTGACTCAAAGTGAAGGCTTCAGCATTACAAATTTATCCAAAAGGTAATTCTGAATGAGAGTAGAAAATTAATTTCAATACACTTATCAGAACACTCCATATATCTGGAATAGCTTAAGGTTTCTCGAACCCCAACATTTGGAGAAATGAGATTTTGTAAAAATCTTTACGAGAAGAAAGAGGATGGCCCTCGGTGGAACTTGTCCACCTAAATGAAACCTGTCGCGGAAGTTTCTTCCAAACACACTATTTTATATACATACACATCGCTATGCCATATACAGGTCATTGTCTTGAATCTCGAAACAAGTTTGTCAAACCGACGGTCCTGAATGGTGCCCGGGTAGAAAAGCGAAATCGGTGGCCACGTCATTGAACTTCTAGCCGACTAGTTTTCAGCGAGTAATTGGCCTTCCGCTGAGACCAAAGAGAAAGAGAGGGAAGGCAGCGAGAAAGAATATACAAGGACACTGGATACAGAAATACAAAATAGTCTAAATAGTCAACATGCGCCTAAATATTGAACTTCAAAACTTTTTTAACCTAATAAACTTCCTGATTATGATTTTTAAACCGCAAGTCCAAAAACATAATAAGTTACAACAATTATAAGGCCCAACGCAAAGTCCAAAAAAATTAAGTTTCTAATCATAAGTCCCAAACCACAGTTCAACCCCCTAAGAATCATAAATATTAGAACCAAAATATAAGTCCCATAAAATAGGGCCAACATATGAGTCCCAAAATATAAGTTCCACAAAAAATACCCAAAGATAACGAAAGGACAACCTACTGAAATTATTAGGGTTTAAGTATTTCGTCTCGGTTATACAATTATGTAGCACAAATATTTTTGGATCATTGGGCACTTAGTAATTTAAGCCCAGAATTTCATACTCATCTACTGGATAAAAAAGAACACTTCGTGACGGAAACTTGTAATCTAAGTTTCTCGTGGGATTCGCTCGAACGCGGTAAAAAATTGAAATGTAATGGATTTACATGCGATTCAAGATCTTGAGAGCTAATTCGAATGAAATCTCTCAATAGATATATATCGATTGCTTGTAACGAGAGTAATTGAAATCTCGTGCTGAAGATAATTACGATAATAATTGCGTCCGTGTAGCCAAAGAACAACCTACCCTAAAACACGATGCCATACATAAGACAAATCTATGAAAGACGCTTCCATCATCTTGCACGGACATTCCAATAATTTCATTATACGACAAAAAATGTTATTACTGAAGTTATATAACGAGAAGCTTTACTAGTTTTATTATATAATACGTAAAATTAAGCCATTTCACCGAACAAAAAAAATCGTCGTAAAGAAATGCTGATAATATTTGTGATTACTTAACTACAAATAAAAAGTAATTTTATAATTTGTTTCACCAGTGCTTTCACTATGCGCTTTTCTCCTAGGATTTCAATTTGAAATTAAGCATTTTCTAGCCGATTAAATACACTTTTTAATGGCATCAAGTATGAAATTTGGTTCTAAGATGGTTTCCATTTGTAAGACGTGACTTTTAAAAGTCAATTTTTAATTTCTTTAGTTAAAATGGTGCTTGAAAAACGTATAATATTTAATTCTTTCGCTTTATTTTTCAGCTTTCCGGCTTCTATTTTGAAGTTATTAAATTTTAATGTAGTTCAATTTTAAATATCTATTGGTATTAGATTATTAATTTAAAATATTCCATTTAAATTTTTTACATTTTAAGTGAAACCTTTTTTAACTTTTGATTTGTATCTATGAAAGGAAGCTGCGAATATGTTGTAATCTTTCATATAGAAGCTATGTAGTTGTCAACAGTTTCTCCATTGTGCAATGCTCTGATCCACTTTTGAATCAAAGTTTGACACCTCGGGATTTATTGTCCTCTTAAAAAGTTTCCTTTCGAGAGTGATCTGTATAGTATATCGGATCTCACGCTTGACTATGTATTTACTTCGCACTTCGTGCTCGGTTTCTATAGTTCTCCTCTTTTATGCATAAATCTTAAAAAATTAATATCAAAATAATCATCTATAAATTGTTAGGTAATTCTCTAAATTCCTTTTTCAAAGCTCTTTCGCCTTTAACGAATATATTCTAATCCCGTATCTCGTGTTTCGCGCTCGATTGACGTATGTCCAAAATGCGACATTTTTAATATTATGTTAAACTCCATGATATTAAATATATGAGTTAATTTCTGTACTTCGAAACGGGAGTCCTTATATGAATATTGCAAAATATTGTACAAATTTCATTGTTTATTATTATTTTATTATCTGTTCCTTATTCTGTATAAGTGCTTACACGTAGTTAAAAACGTTGGGGTTCAAAATACCCCTAGTTTCAGCTTCGTTATTTTTTGGAGGTGTGTCATTTAAGGGTTAAATAGGGTCAGGGAGCAGCGCCAACCAGTGGGGCAGGTGATTTTACTTATAGCATGGCTATTATTTAACAATTATAGTTCTACTTTGCATCAAATAAATTTATTTTATCAGAGAGATAGTGTGACTTACTAAAATCTTGAAAATTAACACTGTAAAAGAAAAACTATACAAAAAACAATTTTTGTCACGAAAAAATGAAAGTTTCGCTGACAGAAATATACAGTGTTCAGCTTTAATGACAATACTTACAGTATAAAAATTTAATATCTTGAGAGATAAAACAATATAACACAGTCTAATTATATTAATTAGACGTAATTCAAGTCTAAAATCTATTACATCGCATAAATAAGTGAGGCCTGGCCAGGGGGGCAGGCCTGACGAAAAGAATATTTACAAGTGCTTAGGTGATACACGTGTCACAAGTTTCGTCGATGCGTGATCGGCAATGTAGAAGAGCAACTTATCTTGTGGGCTAAATGGAAGAAACTATTAAACATGGGCATAGAAAACAAGGGACTAGGCATGCCATTGCGGGGGTGATGCAATGCGGGGGGAGGTCCCCCACCTTTTGATGTCCCGCGACAAACATGGCAGCGCCCACATGTTTATGTTTTCATGCACAGTTTGTCGGCGAAAACGCTCGTGCGCATAATCAAATGACACATCGTAAGATGCCGGCTCTCCCCACTCATGGAATTCCCCCCCCCCCTCCCGTGGATTCAACCCCGCTCACCAAGGTAGGATGACATGCCTAGTCCCTTGTTTCCTATGTCCATGCTATTAAATATTATTATTAATCCGGTCGGTATGCAGGTTTCTTTTGTTGGTACGGCAGAAACATTGCGTAAAGTCCGTTCCTAGTAGAATGTCAGCGAGTAAGAGAAGCAAACCATGAGATTTTCTTATCTTTAAATGTTTTGATTTTCATAAAAAGCTGCAGTCGGCTTTGCCCGCGGGTGAGGGGCAGAGCCGATAAAATACAGCTTGTTAGAAATAATTAAATTACAGAATCATTGTTTTTCTATATGATTAATACTTATAGAAATATTATATAAAATAATGTATAACTCGAAATTAGAAAAAATGGATCAATTCAATATCTGATTAACTTTAAAAAAATCATCGAGTGTTAACTGGTTGCCGCTGCCCCCCTTACCCTACCCGTCTACGGACAGGCGGGCAGGCAGCTTCGTAGTAACCCCCTTTCCCTCTTAGAGGGTCACAAAACGTGAGGATTTGATGTAAACAGGCGAGATGAAATTTCAAATATGAAACTAATATCTTCTCTGTATGCTGATAATCTAAAAATACTTGAAAAAATCTCAAAAACAAAAGAATTCCAAACGAATCGAAACGCAGGACGTCTATTGTGAATAACGGGCAGTTGGCAGAAAAAATCATCCAAGGTCCTTTATTGTTATGAACGATTCGGGTCAAGAACTATTCTAGAGAGAATTTGGAACTATGGACATGTATGAATTGAAGAAGCGTTTGACTCTCTTCTTCGTGAAAGCCCTGGCTAAGAATCATCATCCGTCTTATTTCATTGTGACGGTGGTGAATCCTGACACTTGACTACTGTCTCTTTTTTTTTCTCAGCAAAGTACGGAGGCAGCCTTGCATTTTCCACGTCAGGGTTACATGCGATGCTTTTCTGAATTTACTTTAGTTTATAAGTTTACAGGTTTTTCAGAATTGACAACTAAGGCATTTACGAATGTCAAGTCTACTCACCGTAAAATACAAATATGGCTGAGAATGGTAAGGAACATTCCACCTTTTCCTCGGAGCAATGAAGATTTTGCTCTTTCATTTTTGCTCTCATTTTCAATGAAACATGTTAGAAGGATAGTTTTTTCTAAATCCAGACTACATGAATGAAGATTCGGAAAACGTGTATAAATCAAAAAATAAATTTGAGATTAAATTGAGCAAATTTTAAATAGTTTACTATTTGAGAAAAATATAAGTCTTCATGCAATTATATTATTGGCGACGCCTTCTAAATGAGTAAAAATGTATCTCTAGAATAAAGGAGATTAATAAAAACTTATCCCAGCATGCTTCAAATGCGTGAAACCAATGTACATTTGTTCATTAGAATATGCCCGATAGTTTTATTAGTGTCAGTGAAATTAGATCAATAAAATGAAAAAATGCGCAAAATTACAAGATGGGTTAAATAGATATACTCCGATTGAAGTAATTAATCTTAAGTTCCAGTTTGTTTATACATAGGTAGTTTTAACTAACTTTCTAATTCAGAAATATTTCTAAAGTATAAATGATCCACATGTAAACACACTATTCTAAAGAATTTATCATACCATACATCTAATGAATATATTTATTATTTGTACTGCACATATTTAATATAAAAAATTATATATACATGTGTATATATATATATATATATATATTTATTTATTTATTTGCACTAACATATGACACATTACATGTAGAATCGACATAGTTCTCCATAAAACCATCTCCGGTTTGATTTGCCACTTTTTAAGAATACTCTAATTAATTTCCTTATATGTTTACAATTACGTCGTAGAAACAGGATACTATTTAGGAACTTTTAAACGAATATTTTTTCAGAAATATATTTTTTGAAGTTTTTTTTCTTTAATTTCGTGAGATAATTTTAAGGGAAAATTTCTGAAGGTGTTCTGGAACGTTGCTTGTAACTTGACCTTGAAATTTGATAGTTACAATTACTGCTTTCACATATATGCTCAACTTCTTCTATGCAAAATAAATTTTCCGAACAAATAAGCTTCCTCCCGGGGATATTCCCTTTCTATTACCAATCAAGCGACAAGTTACTGCTGTTGTTCCATAATCTCGAAAGTAGGTGTACGAAACAATTAGACGACTTTAAAAAAACGTTCTTTTAAGTAATTTAGAAAAAAGGATGCTTTTTATGATTCACGGTTAGATCAGGAATAAGTAACGGTTTTGGGTGAAAGTTTATGCGATTAACAAACTTGTGGGCCATTTCCTACAATTTCAGAATATTCTTTATATATATATATATATTAGAATTTTCTTGAAAAATCTAAAATTCAAACTTTTATTCTACAAAAAATAATGCGAAATCAAACATTGAATTTTGCTGTCAAACTATGTAAGATGCGAAAAAAATCAATATACAAAAATTTTTCACCCAAAAAAGATCTACAAATTCGTTAATAATAACTTTGATTTGACGCATAGTTTTTGTTTGATTTGTAAAAAGTAATATTAAGAATAACAAAATAAATAGACGATAGTTGTTCACCCAAAAAAGAGCTACAAATATGTCATGACTACTTTTTTGATCAGTAACGTAGTTTTTGTTTTAAACATACACAATGGCATGACAAAAAACAAATCAAATTTTTGGACAAAAAGGCATAAGGTACAATAAAATTTTAAATAAACTAATTTTTAATTTAAATCTGTGTATATTCTTTTAATCTTTTTTTCTCACGAGACACGGGATAAGATGCGTTTGTTAAAGCCCAAAGAATTTCAGCAACAGAGAATTCACAATCACTCAACTTCAGTTGTTGATGGTTTGATCTTTAATTTTTTAATGTCCTATGCAAAAGTGTACGGAATGTACAATGACCAAGCGCCAGATCCAACTTTTTGTTAAACAAGTAAAAACACTGAAACTTTAAAGTACTAGTAAACGGACGGATTTGGGTATTTTTCTGTCACATATGACTTTACCATGGATATATCGTATATGTGGTAAAATTTGTATTTCATGTCAGTGAGCGAAATAATGTATTATATCACTGATATGGTGGGTCGAAATTTTTTTTTAGAAATCAGAAACAAATTCAAGCCTAAAAGTAGTGTATCAGGACTCCTATAAGGTGTAATAATGGACATAGGAAACAAGGGACTAAGCATGCCATTGCGGGGATGATGCACTGAGAGGGGAGGTCCTCCACCTTTTGATGTCCCGCGACAAAGATGGCAGCGCCCACATGTTTATATTTTCATGAACAGTTTGTTGGCAAAAATGCTCGTGGGCGTAATCAAATGGCACATCGTAAGATGTCAGCTCTCCCCACTAATGGAATTCTCCCCCCTCCCGTGGATTTAACCCCGCTCGCCCAAGTTAGGATGGCATCCCTAGTCCCGTGTTTCCTATGTACATGGGTGTAATAAATGTGGATTTGATCGATTTTAATCCATGAAACGTGTGCGATCAAAATAGGTTTAAATCAATCGATAGTATTGCTTGTGCTTTCTGAAACAATTTTTTTCTGACCCACCCTAATAACTGACTATTCTCAAATTGTAATTCTCGCAATGCATTATTTTTAGAATTCACTGTTAGGTAGGGTAAGGGGGCCAGTTCCTTACTAAAATCTTGAAAATTGACGTTGAAAAAGAAGAATTATACAGAAAACAGATTTACTGCGAAAGAATAGAAGTTTCGCTGACAGAAATATAAAGCTTTTAACTTTATTGACAATACTTACAATATACAAATTGGATTTTTGAGAGATAAAACAATATCACACAATCTAATTATATTAATTAGACGTAATTCAAGTTCAAAATGTAATAAATCTCATAAATAAGTGAGGCTTGGCCAGAGGGGCAGCCCCGACGAAAATAATATTTACAAGTGCTAATGTTAAACACGTGTCACAAGTTTCGTCAGTAAATGATCGGTAATGTAGAACAGCAACTTATATTGTGGGCTACATGGAAGAAGCTATTAAATATTATCATTATCAATCCGGTCGGTATGCAGTTTTCTTGTAATGGTACAGTAGAGACATTGCGTAAAGTCTGTTTCTAGTAGAATTTCAACGATTAATAGGTTATATTACAGCATTGCAGGTCATATCAGATTCGCAAACGTTTCGACCACGGATAGGGGTCCTCCTCAGTGCCAGATATAAGATTCAAACATATTAGATTTAAATGAAATTAAAATAAAAGTTTGGCATTCAGTATTTGGTAAAATACATATGTTTTCATGCATAAACTTAGTATTTATATGTCGTGCAGCTCCTCTCTCTCTCTCTCTCCCCCTCTGTTTCACCGTCAACTCCCTCTATGTGTGGTCTTCCCGTTCCATCGCAGATTGATGAGGTGATCGCGGGGAAGTAAACCACTTCATAATCGCACAAACACAAAAAAGTCACAAAAACGTCGCACAGAGACACACACTTAAAGTTTGAGATGAAGTTAATGGAAAGAAACACAAAATCAGCCATTGAGAATTTTTATAAAACATAATTTCTGTAAATATAAAAAGGATAGTTTTCGACACAAAAAAAATTAGAGACATCCGCTCCGCTTCAAATCACGAATAAAACTGAAACAGTATTCACAGAGGTCCTCCAATTTTACAACTTGTAGGGTTCAAAGACACGGTGCTTTAATTATTAAAAGAACTGTGGCCGTAATTATACCTGAAAATTGAGATGACCGATTGCCGGTTCCCTTTAGGAGGCGACAATCGTAGTGACCATGTGTTCTCAAAATTTGTTTCGCTTTACAACAGGATAGCATATTTTTTAAAGTTTTTCCACGCCGGTTCTTAAATTGACAGATATCCCATTACCAGCATTATGACACATTTCCAACATCAGACTTTGCGATAGTGACATTCTTTCGCAAGAATTTTCGCGTTATCAAAATTGAAAAAATTATCTTTCTCAATACTATGCTTGGTGAGCATTGTTTGTTTGTTAGGGTCCTTATTTATATCTTTCTTGTGTTCTTTAACCCTTACTCCTAACGGACGTTTAGTTTGGCCTATGTAAACCGCTTTGCAATTTCTGTTAATGCCAATGAAGAATTTCTTTGAATAAATTGAATAATTGGGTCAATTAAATCCGACATCTTTCAAAAAACCAGTAAAGACGTCACTGAACCATCTCTATTTTTATTCGAAATAACTTATTCTTCTTGTTGGATATCTTGAAAGGTAATTTTTCCAGTACGTCAAATACCACAGAAGCAAACGATCATATTTTCTTATCTTTAAATGTTTTGATTTTCATCAAAAGCTGTAGACAGCTTTGACCTCAGGTGAGGGTCAAAGATGACGAAATACAGCATGTTAGAAATAATTAAACTTTCAAATTATTATATTTTTCATGTAATTAATACTTATAGAAATATGATATACAATAATGTAGAACTCGAAATGAGAAAAAAATTGATCAATTCGATATCTTATTAACTTTAAAAAAATCATTGACTGTTAACTGGTTGGCGCTGCACCCCGCCCCCCCCCCCCTTACCCAAGCTGCTTTCTATTGAATGCATAAGCATTTAATCATAAATCATTTAAATGGAGAATTAATATATTCACCTTAACTAAAAATATGTTCACATTCCAAAAATGAAAACCATACATAATTTACGAGAACAATAACAGCTAGCTTCCAAAGTTTTCCAGTTTCTTCTGTTTGCAAAAATAATAACTAACCCCTATAATTAAAAGTAACTACAAAGTGCCATAAAATCCATCCGTATTAAAAACCCATTAAAATCGTACATATTGACTCTACATTAGAATGTAAAATAATAATTTCCACTGGAGCCTGTTCCCTAGTTATGGTCCCGGATAAAATAAGGGTTATATAATATCTTTCGCCTGATTACTTTTATTTTCCTTTATTGTTACTATTTACGATCTTTCGTATTACACACGGGCGCCGAATTGTGAAGAATTTGTCTTTGGTTTTAATGCCTCTTTTTATTCTAAGCAACCAACTCACGTGGACTTGCTTTGCAACCGACATTTGGCAATACGGTTTTTTTCTCACAATAAGCGAACATTTAACGGTCCTCGGAGAAAGAACGGCTTAACCCACGCGTTTGAAGGTGGAAGTATCTAAGGTGCACCAGTTTCACCTAGTTATCTGTAGCGCATGTACGCAATAAATGTACGCAATAGCAATAAAGGTTTCTTTGCCTTCGCTGTGATATACGGTGAAAAATTACTGTATGACGTGAAATACATAATATAGGCGTGTCTCAGATCGGGCACTGAACTTTAACGAAACGTGGTCCAAAAGATACCATACCAAACCGCAATGTGGAACGTATTATATCTCCATTAAACATACATAGATATGTTCTATATCCTGCAATTCTAAGCATAGTGTGTATATAGGGAAACGTAACAAGATATATAAATCACACCTATGCACATAAAAAACAGAAGGTAAAAAGCGTTTCAGGTAAAAGTCTTGGGATTAATCTCGGCATACAAAAAACTGAATATTGACAAAGGTAGAATAACAGTTCACCACATTTTCATTTTACCCTTACCGATCCTAATTTTTTTATGTTCAAATCACCCTCAGAATTATTATTTTATTATTCCGGTTTTATGTAGCGATATAGTAATATGCATTCAGATTATGCGTGCGCATAAACAAAGTTACAGCAATTATGATAATGCTCTTTCTAAATGCCCCCGAGAGGAATTGCTGAAACGTGAAGGTTGCAATATATGAGATTGAGACTTTTCACTTTTAGTATCTTTTATGCATATATTTAGATACATTTTTAAAATGACTAATAGGCAAATGTGCATTATGGTAAAACTATTATTTCGTTTTAAAAAACATCAACCCATCGAGATTTTCATCACATATACATATGATTAATCAGATATAACGAAGATAAATATTTTCTTATTAAAAGTTAATTTTTAATTATTAACGAAAAACAGTGATTCTTTCAGTCTCATATTTGAAAATTTCTTCTATTCTCAAATAAGTTATTTTGTTCTTCCTCATAGAAACAATTTTTCTCTGTAACCTTTTTTCACATCTTGCATCGTTTTTGGGGGAAAACTCAAAATTTCGATTTATAAACATTTTAAATGTTTTCATTTATAATAAGCCTTTATAGTGAATGACTTAAACTTTTTTAATGCTTCAAGTTAAAGTTTTTAAAGTCAATAATTTAAAAATTAAGTGATTAAAAATCAAAAGATATACTTATTTTTGCAGTAGTAAAGATTACAGTCATACTTTGCAAGCCTAAACAGAAAAGTGGTATTTCCTGCTTTAAGTTGTGCTGATTAATATTCTAAAAATCGATAAGCAGAGTTCATGAATTTATTAAAATGTTATTTTAAACTCCACTCTTTCACCTGAACTTAAAGACATTGAAAAAATTAATACGTGATCATTTAATACGCTACAATATATTAGGTATCTTGATTAATTATTTAATTAAAAGCAATATTGTATTGCGTTATGGTTTTGACAACAAATTTAAGGGAAATAAGATTTTAATAAAAGCTCACTGCATATTAAATAAATTTTCCCTATGCAAAAACAGTTTTCATTTGTCATAAAATACTAAAATATTATAACTTTTTCCAACAAATATTGCATGGAACTTTGAAAAGAAGAATCAAGCTTTGTGAAACAAATTGATTATAATAATTTTATACTTTTTCATTGGTACCTTTTATATAATAACACATGCATTTTCTCCTTGATCGATCAAAACACAAAATAAGACTTCCACTCAATTGCCTAACCGATCATGAGCTTCCGTAAAACATGATCTTTTTTCTTTCTTTGATGGAAATAACAATGACAGTATTTGTTTTAAACTACATACAGTAAATTATTTGTTGCAAATAAATCATTGTTTAAATAATAGCGATATACCTATTTATCAATTACACACACACAAACACATATATATATATATATATATATATATATATATATATTCATCTTTCATTCGTGAGAAATGGTATATTCTGTAATTATATAAAATTGGCCCAACAATCAGGGCAACTGAGGAGGGTGGCCACAAGGTACGATATATTTACAATAGTCATAAAAAACATGTATATTTTTCATTTGTTTTATAAAACAAATGTATACATTTGTAAAATCGTACATAATATTTCACAGTATGTATAATTTTGTTGCTGCGACTCTGGGACACCAGGTGATTTCTCAGAGTATGCGGAGCCAATCACTGACAAAGTCAATGCGATGGCCTGGAAAAATTTAAATGCTGTCATACCAGTATAGTCCCTAAACGAGAAGGCTACATGGGGCGAGAGCATATTCTGTGCTGCAAGAAAAACCAACAGGTCACGCACATTACGCGTCTATTTTTGCGAAATCGTTCTGATGAACTCCGAAAAAGACGCTATATTAGCAAAGCGCCAATTCTATCGCAGGCAGAACAAACCGACAAAAAAGAAAGAAAGGCCACACTTGGACCAACCGCGGGTAGACGTCCAATAGAAAAAAAGCGGCGCTTGAGGACAAGGAGAAACATCAACATTCAACTTTACCTCAAACAAAAAAATTAGGCTGAACAGGATGATGCGCTTCGTAAAGATTTTTCCGAAGATTCCGACCAAAGGGCGAATGCATCAACTTATAACAAAGATAGGCTGGCAAAGACAGTGTGCATCATGCATTTAGTGTATTCTTGACTACATAACATCTGGCATGAATTTCATTACCAGGATCCGACAGTTTGCGGGCGAATTACGTATCCGTCTTCACATACCCAACTAGTCAAAGCTGCTGACCATGTGGCAGCATCCTGCTAATAGAACAAGGATTTTATAAGACGCTAGGAGATGTCTAAAGTGGAGATACAGGTGGGTTAGAAAAAAATTAACAGTTTTTCTCTAACACATTCCGACTCTTCAAAGACCCTCCACTTACTTGCGACCACCCGCCCAAACTAGTTGAGGTATAGGTATTTTTGAGAGAAGTCTATGTAGTCCAACCTTCACTAAATAAAGGCACAACGAACATAAATGGATTGAAGAAGCTGTGCCCTGCCCTCATAACACCTAAGAAGGAATGCAACTACCTGTCACTACCGAGGAGGTGAAATAATTATTGAGAGGCGTGAAGAACCATTCCGCTCCGTGATCAGATGGTATCAATAACTTCTAGTGAAAAAATTTTGTCCACCCGCGAGCATCTGGCCCACATTTTTACCTCGTTGGAAGCACGAACAGTGCTCATCCTCAAGATTAACAACTTGTCTGACCCCAAGAATTACAGGCCAATAACTTATCTGAACTCGCTGTATAATATCTCTACAGCAATTCTAAACGTTAGGATTGTTCGGAAAATCGGACACGTGTGGTGGGGGATGTGCGACCAACAACCAACCATGAGCCTCCTACACTTTTGTCTCACATTATTGCCACTACCTCTTCCACTTCGCCATTAGCAAGGGTACTTCTATAGCAAAACTGGAAATCGAAAGCATAGGGTCACTCATATATTTTATATGGATGATCTAAAGATCTATGCTAAAAGTAAAAAGCAACTAAATCTAGCTCTATGGATTTTCAAAGAATATACTCAAGAGATTGAAATAGAGTTATGGTTAGAAGAATGCGCCAAGGATAATTTTAATCCAATAAAACTAAGTGACATCCTCAAAACCCTGATCTCGGCGATAGAAGTACTATACGACACGTAGATCGTGGAGAGACCTACATATACACGTTCGTGAAACAAAGCCGCATTCGGGACGCAACATCTATCAAGAATGTTATTGGATATACTATTGGATATACTTGAGTCATATCTTCCGCAACTTTGAATTTCACGCCACCAAGGTGGTCACGGAATACTTGATCTTGAATTTCTTCAATACAGGATTATTCTAGGCACAGCACATATTGTCGCAAATAGATGAGACCCTCTCCTGAAAATCGTCAGGAAACACGAAGAGGTGGGCAAAGGAGCATATCTGTACAAAACAGCGGAAAGGCGTACTAAAAAAACTTGGTCTTTACTTTAATATAAGGGGTGAGAAACACTTTTAAAACATTATCCAGAAAGCATTATCAAAAAACACAGGAGAAAAACTTTCGTGAGCAGCGCAAGAAGAGGATGCACTGAATCTTTCACAGACATGTGAAGGATTAGTCGATGTCGCATGAGCTGACGTTTTCTTTCCCCAAATCATCCCAGATGAAGTCGGATACAAAGGTTTTCATTCTGACGTGCCCCTGTGGTATAATATCATCTTTAGCATACCGTTGCTACATTTGAAACGAAGATATTGATGATAATAGCTGCAGCGCGTGTCCTGCAACTCCAGAGCACCTAGCACACAGACTATCCAATTATCCAACTCATGCGGGATCAAGGTAAATACAAAGGCACAATACTGCACATATAGTGCTTTATTACCATTGCTATGACTCTTAAAATATTCAGCCTAACACGACTTTGCCAAACGCTTTAAGGCAGATAGAGTCAATTGTAGAAAATGGGAAGCGCCGCATATACTGAAAATTAATTTTTTTCGAAAATTTTTTCCGTCTCGCATTTGGGGCATGAAATTGTTCTCCTTAGCTACGAGAAACGTACCATGTTCGTTATTGAAATGCCGACACCAACCAAACACAGCATTACAGGAAAAAAAATGAAAAGAAAGAAAAGCATAAAGACCTATAAGGAAGGTACGACTGCTGTTCTCGGAATAATCTGTTAGTCTAGTCTTCCTGATCATCGGTACTCTCGGCGGTGCCAAGCTTTCACTGGCAAATAGCCTAAGCAGCATCCCTGCCTGTCAAGGACGTGCTAAGACACTTGGAGGGAAAATATAGAAGGCGGTCGTCCTTGTGTCGCTCCGTGTCTTCAGGGTACGGATTTCCTTATGGCAAACTTTTAATGACCTACATCCTCAACCTCACCGCTACTATGTTGCAAATATAAACGACCGCCTTGATCCTCTTTAGTTTACTGATTCTAGTTCTATTACTCTGGCGCAAAAGCGAAAGTAAACGCCAGCCAAAGCGGTTGTTCAGCCATAAATAAAAGCAAATACTAATACCCCTGTGCTACCTTTATTGTAAATTAACAATGCAGCAATGCCATTAACTCCAATCTATGAGAACAAGTGGTGCACTTCACTCTCAGCCCCATTGTGCCACGATTTTCCGACGTTAATGAAAACATAATCGATGGGACGGTCCACTATTTTCAACCACTAACTTACAGATATTACGTTACATTTATAAATTTTTTCGATTATAAGCGCAAAATATCGCACCAGTAGCTCAAAATGAGGATAAAAATTATTATCGTTTTTACACATTCACCTCACTTATGAAAAAGAAGCCAACAGACTGTAAAATGGTCAACATTAAATACTTCAAAATAAAATCTATTTATATAATTGCAGAAAAATAATCATAACTCTGTCAAAAATCTGCTTGGAATGATAACTAAGTTCTGCTCCCAAAAAAAATAATGAACGAAGATTTAAATTTGCTACTGTTAGGCAATTGTATCTAAAACTAGTATGAAGAATTAAAGCCATTACAGAATTCGCCCAAAATATATTTATAACATGTTCACAAACTACTATTACAGACCACATTTAAATTATGTAACGTATATTTGTCCAAACCACAGATATGATAAATTTAAGAAATAAAAGGAATCGAAGTTTCAATGAATTACCGTAATAATAAAAGAATTTAGAACAGAAACAAAGTACCTGAATACGTTTAGTTGCTACATTATAGCAGCGCCGTTTCAGAAATCAAGGAAACACCTGATTCATGATTTTTAACTTCTAGGTCTGACATTTATCCTTGCATTCCTTTGTAGCCTTAAAAGTAATATTTCTTTCGCATCCGCTCAAGCGGTTAGAAAATATGCCAGTACTGAACAAGAAATATTTTCCAATATGTTTCTTATATACGTATAAATTTACTCAACTATATTTCATTAAACATTTAAGTGTACTTCAAAATTATATAAAATAAGTTTTTAATGTTCGATAAAAAGCAATGTCTGATTATATGAAGACTTTTTACACAAAAGGTTAAGTCTGATCTGAAATTTGAGTCACACTTACTGCTTCATTTGACTGATTCAATATCACTGAACCGAGTATGTCGTTAGGTTCGTTATGTGCTTCCTTCATTAAACACGAACTAAGTTCCGTCTTCATCAAGCGTAGTAGCCTCTGGGGCTTATACGAGCACTCTCAAATTCAGTAACGTTTCCATCGCAGGTTAATTAGTCGACTGAGCCAGACGCTGGGAATACCTTCGTAGTACGATCCGTCGTAAAGCATGCGCTTGGTATAGGTACTTGCCACACTTCCTGCATCTAATAGGCTGCCGTTAGTTGCACCATAATCCTACAATAATAATGCACTCATACCTATATCTGAACACAAAACTTTTGCCTGCAGATATAAACAAGAAATCACATTACCTCGACAAAAAAATGTTTTTGAAATATTTACTTATTATACATAAAGAGTTGGTGACAGATTGGGCACAATACTATTTGTTTCAATGGAAATCAATCACAGCTAAACTTAGACATTCTGAATAGTTTCAAAAACTTGAACAACTTGGGCCACCCGAAGAGTTTAGACAGCCCTTGCTATTTTGACAATTCGACCAGTTTAGACAATCTAAATAGTTTAGACATATTCCGAACAGTTTCGACAAACGGAAAAGGTTATACAATCTGAATAGCTTAGATATATCTTGAACAGTATCCATAACCAAAACAGCTATGACAACCCTAGCAATTCAGACAATTCAAATAGTTTACACAACCCGAACCGTCACGAAAAAGCAGTTGCAGCACGAGGAAAAAATTACACTGCGAAATGGTTTTGATAACTCAGGTAAGTTTTAAAACCCGAACATTAAAAAAAAACAGTTGCTGCACTGTACTAGTTGAGACAACCCGAATGGTTTAAGCGACTAAAACAGTTTTACACCTAAAAATGTTAGATTATCTGAACAGCTTAGACACATCTCGAACAGTTTCGACAACCCTAGCAATTTATACAAATAGTTCCGAGAACTCAAGTAGCTTAGACAACCCGAATTGTATATGAAAACCAAACAGTTTCGACACCCAACCAGTTTAGACGAATTCAACAGGTTAGATGACTTCAATAGTTCCAAACAATCTAAATAGTTTAGACTATCCCAAACAGTTTTAACAGCCTTAACATTTTAGATAATATCAATAGCTTAGACATATCTTGAACAGTTTCGACAGCCTACACAGCTTTCATGAACCGAAAAATGTAGACAACTGGAATATTTATGAGAAATCGAACAGTTTAGGCAATCCAAAAAGTTAAAAAATCGAACAGTTTCGACCACCGGATATTTTCACCGACCCAAACAGTTTCGACAATCCAAACATTTTCGACTATCTAAAAAGTTTAGTCATTGGTAAAAATCTTAGGTAAGCTTAGAATAAAGAATGCAACCTATTTATATAAATTTAACATAATTCCTTTAGCAAATGAAGTTATATAATCTATGATGCACACAAAATTATTTTTCTACGAAATTATCAAATTTAGTCACAAATATTGCAGCGATATAATAAGCTACTTGCTTCTATAAAGGATCAATAATTTTTTCATTGTGATGCGTAATTTTAAATACCCTTGTTGTGTTTATGATGGCATTTAAATTTTAACTATATACTTAATAAAATTACGACAAGCGGTACAAGTGTGCAAACTTTTTCAATGAAATTATCGACCACCGGAAATGAATTTGCTTTTGCGTTACTTAGAAAAATTGACGCAATTAACATAGATTTTTAGATCAATACGAGAACAAGACGTATTTCCCTTGAGAGCCTTCTTTCATTATTAATGCAGAAGACCAGCAGTCAACATCGTGCACGCTATATCCTTAAACATAAATTGAACGTGTCCTTTCTAATTGTACACTCGCGTAAACGAATACCCAATGTTACTTGAGTTACATACAATGTTAATTGAGTGTAACATAGACCCTTGTTACGCCACTGTATCACTCAACAAAAGCAGCGTATTTATTGCAATAATTTCACTGTTAACACATACTTTAAATCTAGATCAATTACTGTCGTATTTATACAGACTACAGTCTGGTCTGAATGTTGCAATACTGGATAGATTTCATAAAATACTGTATGTACACTTCACACATACTTATT
This sequence comes from Belonocnema kinseyi, assembly GCF_010883055.1. Taxonomy (NCBI): domain Eukaryota; kingdom Metazoa; phylum Arthropoda; class Insecta; order Hymenoptera; family Cynipidae; genus Belonocnema; species Belonocnema kinseyi. The sequence continues at coordinate 84,120,292 of NC_046666.1, read as the reverse complement.
TACTATAATGTAATTTATATAACCTATTTGCATAAATAGTTTCTGATGGAAGATTCGATTCTCTAACATCTCAATACTATAGAAATTTCAACACTCCACAATGACATCAATCTCCATTTCATGTCTTCTTTCTAGTAAATGCTTTACATTTTAAAACAAAATTATGGTATTTTCTCACACATTTCATCCGTTTAAATATTCCAGCATTCATAATAAAACTCAGCAATAAATAATTGACTTACTTTTAAAACCACAACAGAAAGACTCACATTTTAACATTACACCTTATAAAATATACACAATGCTCCCAGGAGTAAAATAATTAATAAATGATAATGGTCCTTTTCGTCGTGCACATTCTTCCCTATTCCTTTACACACTACCCCTATACTTACTTGGTGGTGGGAGGGGGACATATAGTTTAAGATGGGCCCCGAACCACCAAGAGCAAAAGCTTTAAGTACTTAGAGAAAACCTTTTTCTCTGGAGGTACGGGTCCCACGACTCTCCGGAGATAAACAACTTGCTAGAGTAGTTTTCACCGCATGGGCCGCTGAGGCTCTTCCAGAGTGCGAGGCGGGAATAGAACTCACAAGCCGACAGAATGAATCCAGAGCCTACGCTTTAGCCCCCACGACCATCGTCCCACTTCACCGCAATGGTTAGGTACTTACATATAAAAAAATTGACTCATATTATCGAGGGACACACCACAGACCCGTAATATGTCTACTTGCAGTACTATCAAGTTCTACTATCTACTATCAGTTCTATCAAGCACAGAAAGCCTTAAAATGGTTTTGACACACGGAAATGACTTCAATGGATCAGCGATAGTTCTGCTCCTCCTAGAGCACCGATCAAAAGTACAATCATTTAACGGAAACCCCGAAATCGATACCCTTCCAAGGTATTGATGCCTCTCCTTTCTCCTATTCTCCTTGACTGTCATATTGTAGACGGCTGGAGCTGAGAATTCGATCACGATTCTAGTACGTTTCTCGAAGTCCTGGATAATGATGTTAGGCCTCGAGTGCGCAATGGAGACTGCTGTCCGGAAATCGTGGTGCCCAAAAATTCGGCACTCCTCGTTTTAGAAAATTTTCTCTTATCTCCCTATATATATATTCATTTTTTCCTTTCAGAAAGGTGATCCCATAATGCGAGCACGAGTGTAAAATTTGCGTGATCAAGCATTTGATGTATACACAACTTCTGATTGAAAGCATACCCAATTAAACATTTTTTAAATTACTTACATTTTTTATAGCGTGCAGCTAAAGTCAAACATTTATTGGAATTTTAAGTATTGAACATTTCAAATATTTTGTGGCTCACGTTACATTTTCATATAATTATGACTGCCTTCTTAAACAATGAACCTTTTTCTTATTTTTAGAATCCGCCACATATTAAATAGGCAATTATCATTTATTGTTAGGCTCATCTTAATTATAAATTTTGAGGGCATCTTCAAAACGTTTTCTACATATACTATCATCCTCTCTAGTGTAAAGGTGATAACTTATTAGTATCATGTGATAATTGTGGAAAATATTTTCACACGTTATTGTCGAACATTTTAACACTGCCTATTCGGTCCTCTTACTTTTCACAGTGATTGCTTCCTTATTTCTTTTTCCCAGTAATTATTTTTTACATCTACAATAATATCAGTCCAATTTTCTTAATGTGCAACAGATAATGGAATTTCTAATAAAATAAACCTTTGAATCTTAATGTCATAAGAAAGAAATTGTTTCTAAAAATCTAAAATGACGCAAATGATCATTTTATCAATTACGCAGGCACACGGAAAAAAAGGTCTTGTCTAACATACAAGATTAACATTTCTAAACGTTTTTAAGGTTACTGAATCCGAATCCGGGGTTGTTTTTGACTCAGGTCGCATTTCTTTCCTAACTTCAAAAAAATTATGAAAGTTGGAACATTCGTGGAAACACCCAGAAAGCAAATCGGTTATATGCTTTCAGGGTCGCTGAGTCCAAATTTAAAGGTCATTTGACTCGGCGAGATCACATTCCATTCCTAACCTGAAAAAAATTAATCACTGAAAACTGTTTTCGACATAAATTTTTCGTATTCAGCGTCCGTTACATAGAACTTGTTAGCCATTCTTTGAGATTGGCTATCAGTCTGTAACACAAAATCCTGCTGTCTTGACAGATACAGTGACGATAACAACTGTCCCGAAAGAGGATGTGTGGAAATTTTCTTTCACGTGTCAGGGACAGTTTTCAGTGTTCACATTCATTTTTTTCAAGGTTATGAATGGAATGCGACCTCGCCGAGTGAAATGACCTTTAAATTTGGACTCAGTGACCCTGAAAACATATAACCGCTTTTCTTCCTGGGTGTTTCCATGAATGTTTGAACTTTCATCATTTTTTTTAAGTTAGGAACGAAATGCGACCTGACCGAGTCAAACCAATTTCGAATTCAGATTCAGCAACCCCAAAAACGTATAGAAATTTTTATCTCGTCTAGTGAACAAGACCTTTTTTTCGTGTGCCTGTGTTACTTTTCAGACGCTCGTCAATATGAGTTTAATAATAAATTATAATAACATTCAGGCTGTCAGCCCAGGCGAAAATATGATACCAGGTGTATACATATGAAACCGGTATTTTTTCAAGAAAAAAACACATTTATTTCAAGAGAATGATAACAAATATTTTATTCAAAGTATGCGCCC
>NC_046666.1:84102345-84117476 GCF_010883055.1 Belonocnema kinseyi | reverse complement strand
CAATTAGCACAAATGGTAAGTTCCGACAGTGCCTACAAGTGTGCCTACTGGCCGCTAGATGGCAATACCGGTTTCATATGTATACACCTGGTATATAGTTTATATATAGTGTGAAGTATAATATATTATATTCATTTGTTGCATACATTTTTCATATATAATACATGAATATTATATATAAAATTTTACACTATATATAAACTATGTATAATTTTTTCCCTGAGAATGTCCCTTAGGTTTGTTTGTTTACGCCATTCTATGCTAAGACAAACAACATCTATTATGTAGTCCATTATGAAAACATATTTCTGACCTTAAATACCTGATTTTTTTGTATTATACATTTTATAAGCTATATGTAATATTTTCGCCTGGAAGCAATTAAGATCAATATTTTAATTTATGTTTAATGTAAATTGAATAAGGTTTTCGGAATAAAGCACAGAAAGTTTGTCTTTCTGTATATTAAAGGTTCTCATAGTTTATTAGAGATAAATGTCACGTTGAAGCTACACTGAAGGAAAAGATATGTAAACATTTCGACAGAAATCTTGCGCGTTGCATGAGCAAGAAATATACTGGCCTTAAAAGTTAATCGTTCTCACAATCAAACATACATTTGATTCTCGCAGATGGCTCTAACTTTTGTCCACTTTCGATTTAAGGAGGTTAATTCTATACGAGTACACACAAATTGAGAAAAATGTCCTGAGAGGCAAGGTACACATAATTTATTGATAAATGCAAAATAAACCTTGCCTTGAAGTATACGAGACCAACATTTAGAGGAGTTTATAAATGACTTCTATGTGATAATATAAGGCCAGGTGCACGCCCTGGTTCCCGCTATAGTTATAGGTAAAAACGTTCTATCGAAAGCTCTTTTTCCTCCGCGTGCACATGTGTACAGATACACACGTCGACATGCCACCAGCGGTGCTTGTGGCCTAGACTTGAGTGGGAACCTAACTCTGGCAGTAGAACTAAGCCGTGCAAAGCGCGGCTACGACTTACGTGACGAGGTCGGGAAAGTGCAGACCTGACGTCCTCGATCCCTACGACCTCCAGGGCTTAACCACACCCTGATGCGAAAGGATTCTAACGTCCAGATAATCGGTATTCATTTCCCAACATAGTCTGATATAAAACAAGGAGCTTCCGTCATCAAGGCACACACACACTAAATCTGATTATACCAATTTTATGTGCTTCTCTGCGTAATTATCTAATTATGCAATAGTATTTTGTTTTTTGTATTGACATATCCTTTCAAATAAAATAAAGACCATTACAGTCAAAAAGATACCTTTAGATGCAGTGTGCAAATTTGACTGTTTTATGTTTAAATCAATCAAACTTCATTGCTACGAATGACCGGGAAATTTAACGGCTTTCAGATAATTTCGATACTTTCGGAAATTATTTGAGAAATTAAAAAATAAAGGAACGAGCCACAACTATTCAATTTAATTATATTTAATTATTTATGAACATTTTTTACAACATGTTTCAGAAAGTAATTTAAAAAATTAATTTGTTTAGACTTGAATGGTCATTTTAAAGTTAGTCAATAAATATTATACCACTGAACATTTATTAAACTATTTTCTTTCATAATTCAACCCGATTTTTCAATTCTAAAATATCCGGGCAATTTTCGAAACTGTCCGCGTAAAATTCGTTCCACTTTCTAGAATGCACTGGAAGATTGCGGTGTGTCACTCTAGTAACACTGCTAAACTCACAAAAAATTGTATTAATACAGAAAAACAAAAAAACATGACATATTACTGGATGGTTCCTTTTCAGATCAATTTGATACCTTCAAAATAAATGTGACGTTCTAAAGTAAGGTACTCTTTTGAAATGAAACAGTGCAATTTCACTGATTTCTGTGAAATCTCACTGGTTGAAATAGTCAGAAGGTCTCTGATAATCAGTAAGTTGTAACTGGTTCACTTAGTGAAATTCCGCCATTGTCAACTAATTAAGTATGAAACTCACGATTCATTGCTATTGTACTATAAGTGTTCAAAAAGGCCACTGTTTCAAAAGTAACCCTACTTCTTATTAGTTCATCTTGAATATTTTTCTGTGATTGTGTACTTGATTTCATTTACCAAATCATACTCTCAAATGTTAATAAATAATACGCTAGCAAGACCTAACAAATCATTTATATTCAAAAGTGAATGCCGTCTAAACTTTTTATTAGTTAATCTTATAGATCAAGAAACATATTTATTTATCAAAAACTATTTTTCTTAATTCAGAATATTCTCTCCTTTATTATAGGCTCCAACACTGTATAACTAGGTATTATTGTAATATCATCTCTCTCTAAAAACCGTAGTCGGAACAATAAATATTTACTTACTTAAATTTGGCTTCATGTTATTTAAAACCCAATACATTTGCTGGAAACATGAAGTGTTGTGAACAGCTACTGAAGAAAGTTGTAACCTTAAAAAAAATGTTTCTTTACTGCATCACAAACAAAATAATAATTCCTTCCTGTGAAATAAAAAGTTATACTTAAATTTCTTTGCTAACTCTTTTCATTTAACTTTTATTTACTAGTTTCTTGTACGGAAATAGTAGTCAATTGCGGTGCGAAATTTCGCGTAAAACACACGTAATTGATAAACTATAGCAGTGAGGTAATAAATGGCATTGGCATACCTGAAAGGCAAGAACCGTATAAGCTTGGCAGTTACCTGGCAAGCACTGGAATGGCGAAGTGATTGGTAGACCGTCCAAACGTTCACGAGCAATATTCATAATTACCGCAACGGCGTATACAGTATACGAACAAAGTCACTCTCGTTTAAATATACATATGCAACAGTTAAGCAGTTAATAACGGGTTCCCGCATTTGGCATCGAGTGTCTTCAGATTTTCTCCATTAGGCGAAAGATTCATGTACGACTTGGTTGCTTCCGCTTTTGTCGTAGAAGAATACAGATATTGTCGATAGGCTGTATTACAAAATTTCAGAATCATATTTTGCATCGTTCATGTAAAGAAAACGTTTAAAAAACATTCATATGGTAGATTGACTTTTCGCTCCCGACTTTCGCAGGTAGGCACCAGCTGAGGGGAACGAACGTCCCCTTCCACTGCACGGACTGCGGATCCATACTCTTCTATTACGCCCTCTCAAGCAATGCCGAACCCTATTTTCCCTCACACTTCCTAGTTCAGTGATATCTGAAATTGTATTAGAAATAGATTTTTATTGTTTTATCCGCACCACCCTGGAGGTAAAGCATAATAAGGCGCCTTTTTTTAGTGGTATCCCCAGTAGGCCTAATCCACGTGTCAATACTATACAATACTATACTATACAATACTATAACATGTCAAAGTAATTCAATTAAGAATTTTGTCCACATAAATCTTTACTTTTACGTTAGTTACTAGTTTTCACGAATTGTTAAAATATAACTTTTTAATTATTAATTATACTTTCACTTTTCAAGTCCGCCATTATAACGCGATACTAGTTCAACAAAGGTCAGTTACAAAAATTTCTTAGGACTGATACATTTTAATTTGTTTTAAAACAAATGAATGCTTGCGTTTCCTTTCACAGTTCTGAAATTAATTAGGCAAATGAAAAATGTTACATTTAATCTGGGTTTGAAGTTGAATCTCTTTCAAAACCTCAGTGAAATGGAAAACATTTGGATGCGTTTGATTAAAAGACTGATTAAAATAACGGTGGAAAGATTCACAAGCATTCGTTGTTTTATTTAATTCTGCACTTGCTTCTGCCCACATGCTTGGTGGATAAGTGGAATCATTTTTTAGATAGGTGTCAGTTAAATATTTCGCGAATTGAGTTATTTTTGCATCTGTGGGTTTCGTCGGTATTAGATCGAAAACAAAACAGTCTAATACCTCCTTCTTATCCAAAAGCACAAGGGTTTTAAATAGAACTAATTATAAATAGATAATTGCACTACAGTGTATTTCTAAAGAAAAGGCGGCGGTGAGAAGGGCGGGGGACAGAAGGGCTATTCATTGGTGGACTTACTGACGTAGTCCGTGCAATGGAAGGGGACTTTCGCTCCCCTCAGCTGGTGCCTACCTGCGAAGCTCGGGAGCGAAAAGCATACTACCCGTTCATATAGTCATCAATCGGAATATTGGTTCGATACAACTCTCTAATCCTTTCTTCTCTGAGTTACTTTACTTTATATCACTTACTGCATCCCACGTAATTTACCATTTGTCTGGATTATTCAAATTTTTTTGCAGTTTGCTTCCTCGCTTCCACTCTACCTCCCAAAATTGTTTCATCCAGCTCTTCATGCCCCGGTGTTGGCGCATCTAAGGGAACTCTGAGAAATATCCTCTTGTGAAAAAGGATGCATTTTTCTTTCGTTCTGAGGCAGATATCACAATTTATCAGTGAAAAGTGCGCTACTAAGGAATAAGTGAGAATCGACAGATTTTGACTCCAGGAGTACATTCATGCAAAACAAAGGCTAATTTGACTTACATATCGGATTCGATGCCTGGACGTACACAAATAGTATTGTGTCCTGCAAAGCACCGCTCAGACAATTTTGTTTTAAATTTATGTTCCAGATTTTCTAGTTAAATCTCTGAACTAATACTATATATGAATTCAACAGCTTGAAATCTTTAATAAAACCGTGCTTCACCACCATATACTCAAAAATACGATTTTTTGAGGTTCTTTTAAAAACCAATAGTAACCGGTTCTATTTTGACCTCAGATCCGGATTTAGCTGCTCAAAATACATAGAAATGTATGTGTCTTATCAAAAGTTTTAGACTTTTATTTTTGTTTGTGGCTGTGTTATTTTTATTCAAATAACTTCACCTAATCTTACAGCCAAATAATTATGTTGTTGTAAGAAATATATTCATGTAGCTCAAAACTAAATAGGCAAGAAGATGATACTTTTCTTGTTAAAATTTTAAGATCCACTGGGAATTTTAATTCCTAAAGAAGCGTTCACAAATTCATAACTTTGCAAAAAATTAAAGGGTTACAAAAACTTTTTCTCAGACTATTTAACCTATCACGTCGTACAATTTATCTAACCATTTTATCTTCATCATATTTTTATAAACACACATTCCAAACACTTTTATCCTTATTTATCCCTATATTCGTTTTCTGATTTAATTCCTTCGTCATCGTCAAGCCCTAGATTATTTAGCTTTCTTAGGGCGCTTGATTCTTTTCTTAACGGCTATGTGGATTTGATCATTCCACCAAGCATCATCATTCACTCTCCTACAACCGCAGTGCTACACACTTTAGTTGCACTTCTAACAATGACTCCCTGAAATATTGACCGTGTGCACTCTGTACCATTATTACATATTGTGGTCTCCCAAATTGTCCTAACTATGTTTTCGTATATCTTATTCTGAAATTCTATTCGCTCTTTAGGTTTCTCATCCGAAACAACAAAATAAATCGTACGGTTGCTTTTATATCCATACCCAGTATATAAAACGCATCATTTTATGCCTGAACCGAATATTCGTAATAAACAAGCTCCTTTTTAAGGCAACTTTTCCGGATGCATGCCTTTTGTGAAAGAAAGTTTTGATCCAATCAAAGGCTGCTCTATTGTTAGTATTATTCATTGTTTAAGGCATACGCCCAACTACAAACTTGATGTAAGAAATATATTTTGAAAGTAAAAATCGTGTATAAAATAATTAGCCAATTGGCCGTAAGATGGTAAGTCCATTTATAACTTCAATCTCACCCGACATCGCGCATTGGCGGGGAAACATAGGGACAGCACAAGAACTAAGTGAGTAATAGTTTATGTTGCATACTAACCCGAGTAAGAATGCTTCGACTTGAGTTTGACTTATTTATGCCTTAAGTTTGTCTCCAAGACATCGGTGTCTGGCTGCGTCTCAAACTGAGTCGAGACATAGGCCTTCTTCTTACTTTTATGGCCACGACAGATAAAAAGACGTTCACTTGTCTCAAGTTAAGCCTTTTCTTGGCTAAGACGACGATTACTTGTCTCAAGACGAGCCGTGTCTTAGCTTGGATGATAGGCGTAAACTTGCCTCAATACGAACCTTTTTCGGCTCATAAATGAGCTTAACATATATGAATGAAAAATTTGTAATTATTAAATTAGTTATTTTTAATTAAAAAACTCAGAGCCTGAGCGTCTGTACGAGCATAACCCTTAAGTTGATTCAATATATATATATAATTAAAAATTTGTCACGAGGACAACCGCAGGATTTCGCCTGGAGCGGGTGCTAATCTGAAAAACTGCACCCACTCCCAGCGAAATCGCGGTAAAATTTCAGCCACAACCAAGTCTCACGACAAATATTAGCTATTATGATAGTCAGAATGACCCTTTTTGTTAGGACAGCTATACATTCGAAGTTATAAACCGCTTGTGTTGAAGTCATAAAATTCGACTTAAGAGATAAATTGATGCCTTCAAGCCACAAAAACTTCGCTCAAAAATAAATATTGAAGTCTGGCTCTGTCTCAAAACTGAGGCATGCTTTAGTCGAACTTTTCGATGTCAGCATGTCTTGATTGGGGGCAATTCAAGTCAATTCCACGTCGAAGCATTTTTACTCGGGAAAGAGGGCACCAGCCTTCTGCAGTTTAGCGATAGATGAAAAATTCAACATATTTTCCCAAGTTCCAGAAAACCACATATTTCGTAGAGATTCATATGTCCCCATTGTAAATTTGAGCCAGGAAGACCAGGTCTGGATCAAATACTTACTTTAAGATAGATCACAGATGAAAGTTTCAAATTAAACAAAAAATATGTCTGTAAATTGGTTTATCTGGAAAAAACATTTGTTTAGATCCATCGAATTAAAGCCTAAAAGAGTATGGAGTAAATAGATTTCTGTTAATAGCAATAAAAACAATATACACTGGTCGTAAAGCGAGTGTAAGGGTAAATGGACAATTGAGTAACTGCTTTGATATTAGGCAAGGCAAGAATGCGTTTTGTCCTCTCAAATGCTTATTATGTTCATAAATAAATGTTTAGGAATGATACTCTGCACGAAGAAGATATGGATCTCAAAACAATGAAGGTATGTTAGTTGGTTTTCGTACTTGATAAAGTTGTTACTGCAGAATCAGTCGACGGCTTGCAAGAATTTCGAGCAGACTGATTACTATCATGAAGAACATGGCAAATACAATTTAAATTAATAAAATAAAAATCAGGGTGTCTGAAAGAAAGGGTCGGAAAACAGTATTCAACATTGCATTAGACGATAAAAAATAGAACAAATTGATAAGTGCGTGCGTCTTGGAAATGTATTTACTAATAATGGACAGATCTATAGAGAGATAGCCAGACGTGTAGATGAGGGTAGGAACGTTATCGACATTATAGAAACCATTACGAGAAGTAAAAGATGAAATATAAAATATAATATGTAGAAAAAATGAAAGGAGTACGATTCACGAAACAAGTATAATTAGGTAAAGAGATTGATTGCATGCCTAGATGCAGACCGTGGAAAAAATTGTGGGAATGTGTGAATTAGGCGAAGAGTGTCAGTGGAGAGCAAGACGCATGAAGCAAAAGACCTTGGATACTAATGGGACCTTTGTAGAAAGCTTCAATTAGTGGAGGTGATCAGAGTAAAGAGTATGGATCTTACTGTGGGATTATCAGTTAGTTTACATATTTGGTTGTGTTCTACGATACATGATGACTTTATGAAACTCTTTACCGCGGTTAATTTCTAGATAAATTGATTATACGGAACGAACGTGCTATTTAAACAAGCAGAATGGGAATTCTACATTGATCTACAAGCTTATATCTCCTACTTCTTCTCTTTCTCACTTTTCTTATATTATTCCCTTCATCCCGGCAATATAACGAGCCTATTACTAAAAGAGGTACGCTTACTCTGAAAATCATTTGTCTTAATAGTATAATAATAATAATAATAATATCCTCAATGCAACAAATCATGCGATTATGTCACCAGTATCTCACCGCGCCACCCACAATGAGCCTCTCTCGGATGAAGGCCATGGTTCAGATGGCAGTAGCAATAGGACCGAAATAGTAAGCTAACCGGTGCAAAGTGGATACATGCAGAGGTTAGATGATCGTTGGGTCAATATCTTCCCTGGATGTACTTGTAAAATGGCTCAGAATTTAGAAGATCAGGTATCCTGTTTTTGCATACGGGTATATGAGGCTCTTTACCAGCGAGAAGAAGATCAACATCCGACAGTGACCATAATGTTAACATGAGAACTAGGAGATCACAATTCACCAAAAAGTCTTTCTGAGGATGGACAAGTTAGTTGATGTTGACACTGCTGTCCACGATTTGCTCCCAGAAGATTTAATCTCTGGAATCTGAGCTATCTACTTTACGATAAGGCTGTCTTCCTGCTTAGAAAAAATAGAAGTAATGATACTTCAGTACGCTTAAGTAAGACTTTCGAGCATAGTGCACAGCTTCAGTTTAAATATAAAATAGTAAGACATCATGCATCAAATATCCAATTCCAGGTTAGCTACATAACAACAAAGAAAAAAATAACTCCAAAAATTAAGGCACTTGCTCGAAACTTACAAAAAGTAAATCTCATGCTGAACAAGTGTAAACTGTTGACCATCAAGGAGCACACTGGACGCAAGAAACAAGAGCTCTTTCTACAGCCAAAAAGGTCCTTGAACGGCAAGTAAAGTGGATTAAGAAAAGCTCTACCTTTTCTACTTATCCTTCTAGTATGCTCAATCAAATTTGATATGTCATTGAAAATACGTCTAGTCGAGAACAGCTTTACTTCTCCTGGGAACAAGTACATGGAGAGACTCATTAGATAAATGAAGATGCGTCAGATATTTCACTCTTCCGTAACTTTCTAGCTAATATATTTTCTAGTTTCAGTGGTCAGTGCAAAGACGCAAGGTACTGATCACTAAGATGAAAGATTTTTAAAGTCCCAGGAACTATCGGCCCATAGCTTGTTCAAACATTAGCTACAAGCTGTTCTCTGGCATCCTCGAGCCGGTATGGAGTGGAATAGTTAAACAACGTGGACAGAAGAGAGGGCTGGCAGGCTGCAGGGAAAACCTGTCGCTAGACAGGTGTATTACCGAGAATTCGATCAAATGGCGAAGCAATATGTCCGTGGCTTGGATTAACTACTGGAACACATTCGATAACACGAACCATAAGGTACTTATCAAGCTCCTTGAGTGCCTGGAGGTGCATCCAAGAATAGTGAGATATATGTGGCCGCCGAATAGAATATAGTTGAAGCTAAACCACCTTTTATACATGAACGACCTTTAACTATTTGCCTTTACAGAAAGGGAGTTAAAGATCCTTGTAGCGGCGGTAAATAGGTACTCTTAAGCGATTGGCATGAGCTTTGGGCTAGACAAGTGTGCCTGAATCCATCTATACAAAGGAAGACTAGAAACTACATTCACGCATTACGATCAAAATGTCCAACTTGTAGGTGGAAACACCATTTAAAATCTTGATAATGGAAGAACATAGGCGTATCTTGAAATACTGCAAGCGGAAACTCAAAATTTGCGTGTGAAAAACGGCCTTTGAAAAAAGATATCGCTAAATTCTCAGAAAAATCTGGGTTTCTGAATTATTTGGGAGAAATAAGATCCAGCGATCAATATTCTGACCGTTTCTATACTGCTTTACACTTTTGGTGCAGTAAAATGGGCATCAATATCAACATCAATATGAAGTCGTCAATGATGAGGCGTTTCTATACCGTGCCACAGATATGACCGCAGAGAATCTAGGTCACCTCTTTAATTCCAGCGATACTACAAATGGACTAGCATTACCAGCACATTTGGTGCTTAAAAGTTGTGTACGGGAGCAAATATGTTTCTCAAGTCTGATGGATCAAAATCGGAGACTAAAGTATTTTTTTTACCTGTTAAGACGGCGTTATAGACACTTTAGTTTAACCATAAAGCATAATGAATGTACCTGTCGACGATACCGAATGCCAAGCGTGCAGGCAAAATCGAGAAACACTTAGATATGTTCTCAGTGAATGTTCAAAGTATGCTTGCTACGCGTGCATAGAGAGACACAATGCGGCTCTAAAAGTTTTATATTACCATCTTCGGAACTTCAAAGGTGTTGATCAAATTCCTGTCTTGCCACACGATCAGGGGGAATACGAGTCCGCTTGTGCAGAATGATCAGTTAAATCTACTGAAATTTCTCATTCTCAACCACTCAACGTATCAGTGCTACAAAGATTGATATTGTTCCCCAAGATCTGAAGACGAAAATAATTTAAATAATTGAATTCTCGGTATCAGCTGATGGTGATATCACTTCAAAGAAGGAAGATATACGGGCAAAATATCAAGCACTTCCTTGGAGCTAAACAGGTTGTGCCAAGGCTGTAAAGTGTATCTTGTAGTTCTCATAATCGGCTGCCTTAGATATATGCAGATATATGCCTTATATATATACCCAAATGCAAAAGACTCTAAAGAAGTATCTAGAGGTGAAACCATTATCTCCAACTATGCCAGCTACCGCGTAAGGGCATCCGCGGCTAGAGACCAGGCTCTAAAGAACAGTGTTGCGTGAAGTATCTTGCTTAAATTATCCGTTCTTGCTTACCTTCTAGGATAGAAGGAGCAGGATTGGATGACGTATACGTTCCGATTTCTTCATAATCGGCTGCTTCAAGGATTTATGATCATCGCTTCTGGAGCCTACAGCTTCTTACATAAATATGGAGGTCCATGTAGCTCGGCGTTCGAACTACAGGCTGGAGGTCCGAGTTTAGATCCTTAAGCCGGTATCTTTAGAATTTTTAAAATACTTTTACTAAGAATCCAGTAGATCAGATCCTTCTTTAAACTGTAGCCACCTCTCCCCTCATAATACATTTTTCGATAACCTAGCCTTTTGATGTTTTGGTAAAAACCAGGTTTTCCCGATATATAAAATTACGCAAAATGTTCTTGTCATATCACTTGATACTACATCTGAGAGAAAAACGAGCTGCCTTATCGTATTCCAAGAAACATGCAGGAAGTTCCTACGTATACAAATTTAAAATCTTTAATTATTCATATTTCCTATGTATTTTATTATATTATATAAAATTCGCTGATTCAATACGAGAGTCTTAAATCTAGGATAAACTGGCATATTTGATATAAATTTGAAATGTAATGTATAATATTTTCTTTCCTCAAGCAATGTATTCACCGATGTTTCTCATAAGTGAGGGTGTTCTCAAATGTTAAAACATCACATTGTTTCAGAAAATTATTTCACATTTCACAATTACACATTTAGCAAATTACTGTATACAATACAATTTTAGAGAGAAATTTTTCCTTTACGCTTTACGATCGAAAGATGCGTTATTATTTAAAAAAAATGTTTTTTCATAAATGATCTCGGAAAATGAAAATCATTACAAAACTTGAATTGAAAAGTCAGTCGAATTGATGGTAGAAAAAAGACTATCTTAAAAAAGAGAAAATAGGAGGTTTTATATTCTTGCAAACTAGTGGTACAAATCTCTCAGCGCGTGAACACTAGAAACCCTAATCGGATACAATATTTCCAAGTTAGTCAGCATATAGCAAAGCTGTTCGTTCCCTAAGATTCAAAAGCCAACAGAAAATCAAGGTAAAGGTTCCAATCTGTCTTGCAGCGAGCATTCGTATTGGGCACCCATTGATTGAGAGACACCATCGCACTTTCAAATCTACTTACATTACTTGATGAGTGCGCACTCAACACGTTTGTCCTTCCCCTTTCATATTTTAAAAAAAATTGTAAGTTAGGCATACGTACATAATTGTACAACCAATTCCATGTGGTTTTCCATTTCGTTCTATGATTTTCAATGTCATACTTATCTTGATTTTCATGAATAGAAATGTTTTTTTTTGTTCGAGGTAAGCAAAAGAGAGAGATAAAGCAATTTTCCTAATTGCTAAATTTATATATTCTAGAAGGTTAAGAACTCAAATATTCCTGCAACTTTATTATTATTTCCTACACTAGAAAAAAGGAAACATTTCGCTTACTCCACTGAAGCTTTTGTTTAACTGCATTTGGTTATTTCTGAAAGAAATTAGTTAAGTGAACGAAATTTATGTTAAGTTGGCTTAAGTCATTTTCTTCAATCAATCTTTTTTTATTTGTTAATTAATTTTACCAAACAATTGATTTCACTAGGTGGTTTGCCGCTTGGGCCAAATGGTTTAGTATATTAAAATTGATTAAATTTTACTAACCAAAAATTATTTTTGGGTGAGCTAAATATTTTGTTGGCCATTTAACGAGCACAGTAATATCTTAAAACTCCTACGCGTAACGTAGAAAAAGAACAGAATGTAAAATTGGCGTAGTAATAAAAAACTAAGAGAATGAGCGAAAAGTACGTCATGCTTCGATCGTAAAGCAAAGAAGAGTTCCGCTGGCATGTAGCTAGATAAGATTGGCCTTAAACTCGTCAATAATACAACCGTTTATGTTTTTACATTACATTGTTCGATACTTATAAAATAAGCAACTCTAGATCATATTATAATATCAAAAGTTAAACCATCGATTACGGACACCTATATAATCAAAAGTGAAATTAAATTTTTCTCAGAATAGTTGATAAACTTAATTCACTAATTGAGACATAAATAACTTCTCTTGATAATAAATAGTCAATTCTAAAATGTAGGATACATTACTGGGCTATATGAATCTGGATAGGAATTTTGATGACGTCATTCATAAATCCAAGTACAGTTACTCTATAAAGAGAATATGAAGTTTTAATTTGACTATAATTTACACAACATATGCTTGGGAAATATAATTATTAACTTTGCATTCCTGCTTTGAGTTGATAAAGATAAAATTATTTAAAGATCAATCATCTGGAAGATTATAGCAAATAAATATGGAGCCGATAGGTTTAATGCTATGTATAAATTTCGAATTTGTGCATGAACATGAAAAATATTGTAGAAAAGGAAAATATTTCTAGTGAACTATAGTTTGTAGTATTAATCTTATATAACATGTTGAGAATGTTCAAATTTTTTGAAAATATTTTCATATTTCGCAATATCCTGGAATAAATTGTAATTTTTCATCAGCATCAGTGGCGCCGGAACAGGAGGAGCGGGGGCAGGGGGCGTTCTCTCAGTGTTGGTGGGGGGGGGGACAACTAATGCATTTTGCATAAACGATAGAAAGATAGCTTGGGGACCCCCCCCCCCCCCCTCAACACAAATTTCGTTCTGGCGCCACTGATCAGCATCCGTTTTTTTTTCTAAAAATATTCTGAAATGTTAGAGAATATTCTGAAGTATTCTAGAATTTTCTGGAATGTAGAGATATGAAATGTTCTTGACTTTCATAATACGTCTGGAATATTCTAAAAAACTTTTCAATGTTCTGGACATTTTTTAGTATGCAAGAATTCTGGAATGATCTGGAATTTTCTAGAATGTATTGGAATGTTTTAGAAAGCTAAAAAAATTATAACAAATAATAGACTGGAAATAGGTATACAATGAAATTGCATATAACTTAGATACTTATTATGCTTATATATCGATAAATGCTTCTTGCATTTTTAAAAAAAATTTCTGCTCTTTTCGTTAGCTTTTTTCTTTGCTTTTGAATGTTTAATAGCATGCATTTGACTAAGAGAAAATGGGGAAAGAAACCGATTCGTCGAAACGATATCCTCATTTACCGCAGCGGAGAAATGTTTACGACAAGTTAAAAAACGCGAGGCGCCGAATAGCGGGCGGGAGGACTAATTAGCAATAAATTTTCACTGCAGCTCATGCAGCAATACTTACGTGAATATTTTATTAGACTTGACGGGGCTAATAAAAAATTAAGTGCCCTATATTCCATTTTACGTACAATGCAATCGGCAAAAGTACTGAGTGAAACTAAATGATAAAAAGTGTATATCGATAAATAATTATACGGACATTCGGTTGACGCTTGAGATAAGTTGGATTTTGCAGATAAGTTTCAATAATTTGTGAGGTGGCATACATTTGCAAAAACTTACATTGCTATCTCACAAGTTAATATGTATTTGCGAAAATCTTTTTAAATCTTTCGCAGAATGCACGAAGAACAGTGAATGTTAACAAACTGGATATGGAAACATGGATATTCAAGTATGATATCGTTAAAAATAATGTCTTAATCATAAATTTGCACCTGTAAAGGCAATCGATTTAAACTTCAAGGCGTTAAACACTGAAAAATTTGATAAACGTGTCATAAAAATGCTGCTTCTAGTCGTAAATTGGCGGAACTGGAAAAGAGGATGTACTAGTCTCGGAATTTCGGAACGACTAGCCAAACTTATGAAAAACATTTAGGTACACAAATTTAAACACCATCATAAAAATAATGTAATGAGGGCATTTTTCAATTCTTTAAAAAATGTTGTGATTTAATATCGAGTTGATCATCTGAAATGAAAAAATCTAAGTTTCTTCAAAATGTGTTACTTATCTAAAGCAACCCAAATTATTATTACAATTGTAAACTGAACTCACTTAACAAAAAAAGTTGAATATATATGTTCTCTGAGGACGTAATTTTTATTTTTAAGTGACTTATTTTTTTTTCTCAGTTACTCCAACGAATCCAATTTCTCTCATATTAAGGATTTCATATTAAGCCTGTAATAAGTCTACTGAAAAAGTGAATTTAAAGGTGAGAACCCGTCTTTTCTCCCACGCAAAAATTTTACTAAAAAAGAAAAAATTTGTTCTTTCTTTTGACGCTAAGCTAAATTCCATTGTTATTCTTTCTTCTGTCTCAGTATTGTCATCTTATCGCAAAATCATAGAATCGTCTAAACGTACACTCGCTACACTGTCCCGTATAATTTTCCCCATGAAAATTACTGACTTGGTTCACTTTCAACCTTTTGTGAGACGTTTCCCTTGACATTCAATTTAGTGATTGTGAATGAATAGATTGCCGTTGCACCGTTGGTGGAACTTGTTTTACGCTGTGAAGAGGAGAAGTTGAAAATATAATAAGACATTGCACTAAGATTGGAATTTCCTATATAGGAGAAAATGTATGCGATCGTTAA
>NC_046666.1:84098312-84102245 GCF_010883055.1 Belonocnema kinseyi | reverse complement strand
TTGATCCAGAATTCTCGTGCTATTTAAGTAAATAACACGTTCGTTTCGCAACACTGCTCCGACCCAGGTTGCTGATCAATCTCTCTAGTAATCACCCCAAGCGAAGAACCTCATGAAGTTGTTATGTAAGGTTCCCCACTTGGGTCCATTATTGGCCAAGGTCTTTTGTTTTAGGCGTCATTCACTCTACTGACACTCTTTTCATTAACTATTTACCGCCATACTTTCCTGTCCTGGCATACTTCTATAGCTTGTTTTATGTCCATACATTTTTTCAAGCAGGCTCTCGTGTTTCTGTGACTTCTTATGTCTCTTCTAAATAGGGCCTCATTCATCAGGATTTTCCCGCATATTATGCTCATGAATCTCATGTCAATTGCGTTAATTTTACTCTTATCTTTTTCTTGAAAAGTCCATGTCTCGCTACCGTATAGTACAGTCGGTACAAATCTAGAATTATGTATTGCCATTTTAGCTTTATTTGATATATTTTTACTTCTGGTAATGGGACCTGCTCTACCAATAACCTTCTCACCTTCATTTATTCGTCTATCTAATTCCTCATCTATCTTCCAGCCCCTAGTAAATAAGCTACCAAGGTATACGAACTTATCAAATTGTTCAATTCTCTCATCATTTAATAAAATATTGCATAGTGTTTTCTTACCCTTTCCTTCGAACACCATAGTTTTTGTTTTATTTGCGTTAATTTTGAGGCCCATGCTTTTCATGATTGCATCTAGTTTATTCAACATTCTTTGTAAGTCTTCGATAGACTCTGCCATAACAACCTATCATCTGCGAACGCTAACCCACGTACCCTTACTGTTTCGAGATCCACACCCTCTTCGTCGAAGAGAGCAATTCTTAAACACTTGTCCATAAATAATATAAATAGCCAAGAAGACATAACGCATCCTTGTCTAACTCCTTGAATAATATCGAAACAGTCACTCAGTTTCCCATTCACTCTTACACTCGCTTTTCTACCTGTATATATTGATTTTATAGCTTGTAGGATTCATCCATTGACTCCATACTCTTTCAGGACTTTCCAAAGTTTACTTCTATCTACCTTGTCAAAAGCTTTTTCTAGGTCAACAAATGCACAGAAAACTTTTTTTCCTACTCTCAAACTTTTTTCAGTTATTTGCCTTAAGCTAAATATTTGATCCGTACATGACCTTCCTGGCATAAACCTACTTTGGACTTTCCAAAGCTCAGTGACACAGACTTTTCCAATTGAGTTTTCCATCGCATCGTGTTCAACATCGCAGTTGTGGTGTCCTATAGCTTCATCTCCGAATTGCCTCCTAAAATAGTCTCTGAAAGCCTCTAGTATTCCTCACCCCTGATATTGAAGTCAAAGTTCAGTGTCTCAGCAGCCTTCTTCGCTGCTGTGTACAGGAACACTCCATTGCCCACTATTCTTGTTTCCTGACTATTTTAAAAATTATGCTACTATATATGCTGAACCCAGAATGATCCTATTGTGTAGACATCTGAGATTTATTATTTCCTGCCCCAATGTTGAAGGATCTGAGATTGTTCTTCGGCCATTGACTCTTTTCTAATAAATAGAGCACTAATAGTTCTTAATGCCTCTCAATACTTTTTCAAATCTTTAGTCATGATAGATAGAGATTTCACTTCAGATGTTATGAGGAAACTGCACAGCTTCTTAAAGCTTCTTATATTCTGTGCCTGTGACCTTCTGTACTGTAGGCGATTGCTCGACAATAACTGGAAGGTCTAGGAAGATTTGAGGTAGGTCAGAAAAAGACTGTTCATTTTCTCTGAACAACATTTCCCTTCGGTCTAGACTTCCCCTTGCGTCAGGTCGTACCTGTATTCGGTCAATATTATGCTGCCTGACGTTCAGCATTCAACACTCGTACTGTTATACACAATGTCTTTTCGACTTTTCAAGGTACACTTTTAAATATTATTAACAATTTTAGTGTATTGTCCGCATGAGAAAGGTCATTATGGCTGATTCTAGTTAAACAGATATTCGCATTTTTCTAAGTTGAGGTCAAAAATGTAGTATGTAGGTTTAGGTGGGGAATTATACTTAGATATATACTGCCTTCCAACCAAAAAAGTTTGCCGCTTAGGGATATTATGTTAAACTTGGCAATGAAAAAATAGACCGAAGCGGCAAAGTCACTTATGTATTTTTGTTAGTTTTTACGATAGTATGGTGAATTAATTGGGTCTGTACTCATATCCATCAATCGCAGAGGTTCATTTTGAGCCTAAAATTCTGAGAATTTATACAGATTTATAAATTAGCAAAATATAGATACAGTTACATTCCACAGAAATAACTTTATATACTATTTTTGAATACTGCTTCCATTCGAAACAAAAAAATTCTATTTTATTAGATTTTGAGAAGATATTTTACGTTATATTCCGCATCATCTAAAAAAATTAGTTTGAAATCTCGATGCCACTTTAAGTTACTAAAAATCTGTAGTCTTAATAAATATAAGAAGATTATCTCGTTCGAGTAAAGTTTCGTTCTGCTATGAGACGTATCTCATCTAATACTCAGAAGCTTTAAAATTGGACTGTTTTCTAATTCCAACGGTTCGAAATTACTTATTCACTTACTTCAATTTGAAGTTGAATAATTTTCTTTAGAAAAAAATATTCTGTAAATGTGTTTTTAAACAATAAATTATTATGGATAAAAGATATCTCCGTGCAAAAATTGCCCAACTTATTCCCGAGTTCCGATCTGGGTCTGATCGGATTTTCCACATGTGACAAATTTGTTGGTGAGATTTTTTATATCCGCAATGATGGCAAACATAAGCTTTAATTCGCCAGAATGTACTATTTCTGTAAATAAAAAAATTTTTCCAGCTTTTAAGAATTTTAAATTTTGTTGTTGGTATTGTGAAAATAGAGATAACCTTATACTAAATGTATAAATTTTCGGGTTAGTAACATTATAGATTGAATACTTTTTATATTTTCTCCAACATAACTCACGTTTCAAATCTCAATCCACCTGCCTCACGTGAAATAGTCAAACAAAAATCATTCTAAAAGAATATTAAGAAGATTCAAAATTATTTATAATTAAAATTCATTTATGTATGTGTGTGTCTGTGTGTGTAATGGCTCTAAATTTGAACATTGTCAAAGCATAAAAGTTTTCTTAAAAACTCAAAGTGTTATCGATAAATTCAAGCAATAAAAACAGATAATGTAATTTAGAATAATGAAAATGAGATATAATGTATAAGGATATATAATGTAGAATATTGGAAAATTGAAATTTTGTAAAGTACAATTTTGGAGAAATATTAATATAAAAACATTTTAAATTTTACCAATTATAGAAATAAAAAATTAAGGGGGCCATATCTGGACCCTGGCGGGTAGGACGTTTCATTTACGGTCTGGCGCTAGACTGATTACCCTATTGGGTCCACATTTTTCCCGATCGGGTCCGACCGGCGCCCCACCATCATTTCAGCACGATTCATTGTAATTTAATGCATAATTAGAATGTTCTAATGATAATTTGAAAGTCAATTACAATTCCTTGACTAAAACCAAAAAATACCAGATTATCGTGAGCTAAAAGTGAATTCAAACAAAAAATTGATAATGATTGAATAAGATTCTTTTAAAAATTACAGATGTATGTGAAGTGACTTGACTAATGGCTGCCTCATGATTTCCATCAAATGCGAATTTTTCTTACCGCCTTAGAAATTGAGTAGCTTGGTTCAAAAATGCTCGACCTAGTTCATTTTTACGGAAGGAAATGACTTCATGAAAATTGTTCTGCTCCTTTCACAAAGTGGTTAAGAGCAGTGAAAGTATCTCACCAAGATTCGATACTAAATCAATCCTAGCATGCATTTGACTCAATCTTAATCAATATAACTTGTAATGTTCCTCGATATGTTG
>NC_046666.1:84084857-84098212 GCF_010883055.1 Belonocnema kinseyi | reverse complement strand
TTTCATTTGATCATGTGTTTTGTGAACGTTCTATAATTGATTTGCGAATCAGTAGAGTTGAAACTACATTCGATTTTACCTAATGACACCATAAAGTAGTTTACGTTATTGAGTTCCAGAAGTCACTAAGAAAATTCAAATAACTAGAGACTAGCGTCATGACTCGCGCTTCTTTTTTTAGTATGAATGAATGGTTTGGATCTTTCGATGGGTTTATCAGTCTGTTTAGGTGTTATTTTAAAGAGTTATTATGAGCATAATTTTGTAATAAATAACTTGCGACTTCTAGTTTGATCTCAAATCTAGCCTTTCTCCCACACATCCCGTACTTACGAGTGTCATATGATTTCCTTGATCCCCGGTAGAATAATTTAATAAAAACTGAACGAATTACACTAATTCCGATAGGCACCCACGGTTAGGCGCTGAACAGCACGTTAGAGTACCGGGGTTCGATCCCTGAGACGGTACCTCTGGAAATTTTTCTATGTACTTTTATCTAGGGTATAGTGGTTCGAATCACACCTTTAGCTGTCACGTCGGTCCGCTTCCCCATCATGCACTTCGCTGTAACCTAGTCCGTGGTTTGTTGAGATAAAAAAGCTAGTATTTGCCCAATATGTCAAATCAGGCATCCTGCCCTTATCAGATTGTTTGATTGCATCACAATGATGCTTTCGTGACTGGTGATATATACTGGGACATCTCCGTGCAGACTATTAAACAAAAACTCTTAACAAAAATGCTTTCGATATATTAGGTGATAACCATCACGTGGAACGTAGGCGAATGGCAGCGACACCTATGCCACCCTACCACACCCGCCATGGAAATACGACTTCGGAGGCTCCTCGCGAGACCACAAAGTTTTCGATTTCTCAACTGATTACGT
This sequence comes from Belonocnema kinseyi, assembly GCF_010883055.1. Taxonomy (NCBI): domain Eukaryota; kingdom Metazoa; phylum Arthropoda; class Insecta; order Hymenoptera; family Cynipidae; genus Belonocnema; species Belonocnema kinseyi. The sequence goes on along the minus strand of NC_046666.1, from coordinate 84,097,320 downwards.
CAAAATGGTAAAAGTGAGCTTATTTTTCCTACTAATGGGAAGATATTTCGATTTCATACAAATATTGTCGTCGGTCCTGCCCCCGCATGTGAGGCAAAATCTACGAAATACAATTCCTTAGAAATAATTAACATATGAAATCATTGTGTTATTGAGATCATTTTTATGCATAAAAATATGATATATAATAATTTGGTACTGAAAAGAAAGAAACATGGTTCAATTCTACGTCTTAATAACTTTTTGTAGAGCTATGGATATGAAATTACTGGTCTTGCCTTATTCTACCCTATTTAATTGCGATAATGAATCACTAATAATCTGTGAAGTGAAATTTTTCAGTGTTTACAATTGCAAATTTTTTATTTAATTCTTTAAACTAAATAGTTTTAGATTAAGCACATGAAAATTCGGCAGATTTAAAATAAAACTTTAAAATAGTTCAACTTCAGGGGTGATTGAATTACAAATATATGCTAACATTTTTGATGATTTAAATTCCAAATAAACCTGCTTTCAATACTCTAATTTAAAATTATTGTTTTTTTAACTCTTTCAGTTTTCGATTGTTCGACAGTTAAGGATATTTGAAATAGTTTGGATGATTTCACTCATATTTGTTCAATTTCAGTGCTACCATCCATGCTCGAATTAAAAAAATGTAAAGGCCATGAAGGGTTCTGCATGCAATACTGATCAGTAGCTTCTAGTCTCCAAAATTAGCTTCGGTCAGGGATGAAGAATGAACAGAACTAAAAAACGAAACAAACGCGAATCAAGATTGAAAATCTACAGAAACCGATAGTGCGATTAGAAATCCAAGCGGGCGCCTAAGAGAATAAAAAAGTATATAAAAGAAGGTTCAACATCAGAGGCGTTAGCGGTGAGGAGAGAAATAGACACGGTTGGAGAGACTCTTTTAAAGAATTATTGGGAGAAAAGCTTTAGGGCGCCACAACTGCGATATAGAATACGATGCGTTAGAAAACTCAGTTGCGAAAATCTGTGTCACTGAGGTTAGAGATGCAATTAAAAACTTAAAAAATGATTAGGCAGCTGGCGTAGACAGTATTAACTCTGAAATGATCAAATACGGTGTCGAGTACATACCTTGCATATTGTGCTAATTGATAAATTTTTGTGTTAAGATGGGAGAAGTTCCAGATAACTGAAAAAAGCGATTATCGTGCAAATATACAAAGGGAAGGGAGATACAAGCAACTGCAATAATCAGAGGTATCAGCTAATTAAGTACCGTAAGTAAAATTTATTCAGTAATATTTATTTTTAGGGTAATGAAAATAACGGAAGAAAAGATACGGGAAGTCCAAATTGGATTTATGCCGGAAAGTTCATGTACGGATCAAAATATTTATTTCAAAACAGACCACAGAAAAAGTTTCAGAGAAAGAAAAAAAGTTTTCTGTGCATTTTTTGATTTGTAAAAAGTCAGCAAATGGCTCCCAGAAGCAATAAAAACAATATATGCTGGTAGCAAAGCGAAAGTAAGGGTTAGTGGGAAACTAAGTAAATGATTCGATATTATGCAAGGTGCTAGACAAGGATGCGTTATGTCCTCATGGCTATTTATCATATTTACAGACAAGTGCCGAAGAATGTCACTCTTCGATGAAGAAGGAGTGGATTTCGAGACAGTTAGGGTACGCGGGTTAGGGTTCGCAGATAATAAGGTTGTTATAGCAGAGTAACATGCAGACTTGCAAAGAATGTTGGACAAACTGAATACAAGCATGAAGAACATGGGCCTTAAAATTAACAAATATAAAACCAAAATTATTGGGTTCGAAAAAAAGGATGTAAAAACAATTTCCAACATTTTCTTCAATGAGTTGAGAATAGAACACGTTGATAATTACGTATATCTTGGTACCTATTTAAAAGTGGTTGAATGATAGGTAGATCATTAGATAGGCGTATAAACGAGGGTAAGAAGGTCATTGGTAGAACAAGGCCTATTATCAGAAGTAAAAATATATCAAGTAAAGCTAAAAGGACAATACATGATTCTATATTCATACCGACTGTGCTGCAGGGCAGCGAGGCCTGGACCCATCAAGAAAAAGATAAGAACAAAATTAGCGCGATCAACATGATATTCCTGCGCATGATATGCGGAAAAACACTGGTGGACAAAGTGAGTAATGACATAATCCTCAAAGAACGTGTTGTTGAGGAGAAACTAATTGACATATGTGTAACAGATTCTTTATGATATTTTAGGTATGTTGAGATAATTAAAGATGAACGACTAACGAAACAAGTGCATCAAAGTACTGCAAAGGGCAGTGTGAGCGGAGACATAGCGCGGAAAAAATGGTTAGAATGTGTAAATGAGACACTAATTCTGACAATAAGAGATATAAGAAGTAATTGAAATACAAGTGCTAGCATGAAAAATTGCATGCACGTGAAGGAAGTTAGAGAGGTATGCCACGACAGAAAAATTTAGCGACAAATAGTTTATGAAAAGCGTGTTAGTGGAGTAAATCATACCTAAAATAAAAGGCCTTGTATACTAATGGGCATATTATTAAAATAAATAACACGGGGATTCTAGATCAATCTAAAAATATATACTCACTTCCCCATATTACTCCCTTTCTCACCAAGTGAGTCACGTTTAGCCCAAAAGGAAAATACCTTAATGGTATAATAATAAAAATATTTTTTAATATTTCAAGCTAAAAATGTTGTACTTTTTAGCTCCGTATTGATAAAATAAAAGCGTTTAACCTATACAACCATTTTGTTCTCTTGTAATTTTTAGGGCACTTCTTAAAAAACTAAATGGTAAAAAAATTCTGAAAAATTGATAGAACCTCTATACTGTGTCCGTATATCGTTCTAAAAATTTTCCAAGGCATGCAATTGCAGGTTAATATGACCTTTTAATGTAGTTTGCCGTCGTCCTTTACATTTTTTATGTAAGGTTACTTGTACAGCAAACTTAAATTTAAAATGCTTCATATTATTTGTTGGTGTCCTAAATCTTTGTTTCTTCTTTTTACTGGTGTTACAATAATACAGTTATCAAATTTACGGAACATATAGTAAAAAAAGTAAAATCTATGAAGTGGACACACCTCATAATAAAGTATCAAAGCAATGCAGCATTTCAATCCGATTTCATGATAAAAACGCGCGGGGATTTTCTGCGAACATCTGTCGCATTTGAATCTTAATTTGTCTCAATGTTTTTTTTTATCAGCGCAAATTTCAAGCTAAATTTTATTTTTCTTGTTTTGCCCTCGTAATTAAATAGTTCAAGATCTTCAGAACCAGAAAAAAAAAACATATCTACTGCCGTAAAAGACTTGAAAACTAACCATGCCAAGTCCTGGCCTGATAAACGAGAAAAATTAGAAAACTGCTACTGATTTCACTTGGCAGGCTGGATCGTTGCTTCGTAAAAGACATGCAAGAAGGGATATTGGCGTTGATTCCGAGTGAAACTTACTTTATCGCGACGCGACGGAAGTACATGCTGTCTCATATGTAAAAACACAAATGTATACGCACAAGCAGGTGATTTTAGCGTCACGCATGCATTAAGACAGCTCATCAGCTTTCTTTCAGAGACGCGTAAAGATACTAAATGAGGATATTACGTATAGCGGATATCGAATAAATTATAACTATATATCGAAAAAGGAAAAGAGAAAGAAATGTAACATATTAATGATTTGTTAATGATGAAGAAATTGAAGTTAAGTGGACAGAACGATCTGTTTTAAATCTCACAGTTGGACAATGGTTTTGTGTTTGAACAAAAACTAATGAAATTACCGTATTTTACTACTTTTTATCTTTATACAAATTGTCTCTATATAAATAAATATCATAAATATTTATTATTTATAACTTTAGCATATTTTTATTATAGTTGTTTTTATACCACTGGCGATGATCATTATTGCATTACCGGAGTCGAAATTTAGACCCTACTTTGAAGCTGCAGCGCCTTATTAGAACCTTCCTTGAAGCTATTTAAACTTATAGCCCTTGCTTCAAACTTTTAACTCCTAGAAAACGAAAAATTACAGCCTGCTTTGACTCCATTTCTATCTATAGGCCCTCCTTTGAATCTTTAAAATCTAAAGTCTTAAGATTCAAGAACCTACTTTAGCGCTGTGATACCTCTCTGAAACTACTTTGAACCTTTAGAGCCTACATTTTTGTAACTTAAGACCGTAATTTGACGCTGTTTAACCTCCCCTTTAATACTGACCTTACTTTGAATCTTTTTTGCCTACAAACTTCGAACTTTATGAGAATAAAGTAAAAATTATTTGTTACTTAGGTTAATTTAACGCATTGGTTATCTTAATGACTGAATGCACACTTAATTAAGGAAAATATTATATTTGAGATAGAACGAAATCGCCATTAATTTTTTATATATAAATAAATAATCGCTCACAATGCCTAATCAAAGATAAATATTTTCTCTTAACTAAAAATGCTGAATATTTATATGAGAATAATATTTATCATGGAAAATTACTAAGTATTGTCGATTATTAAGTCCTTATAAACATTTTTTTCGAAAGAACAGTATCACTTTTTCAATGGTTGGGTAATTTTTGTTACTAAACAATAACAATTTAGAGTTTTATCAAACATTTTGTTAGAGGAATACTACTATTTAAGTGTCTTCCACTTGATTTAGGAGGAAATTTTAAAGTGTATAACATGGAATACTTTTCGAAAACAGAACAAATTTATATTGTACTCTTTAAAAATAGTTTCAAATATTTAACGTTATCATAAATTAAAAAACTAATTATGCAAATCATTTTTTCGGTATTGACAAGATTTTGGACCTTGAAGTATTGGATATTTGCTGATGATTTTCATCGAAGACATCCTAACGCGTTTCGTTAACTAAATCGGTTGAGGCGTTTGGTAAATACTCAGTGCGTGCGTGCGAAGCCATTTTTGTAAGTTTAATTGCTTTGAAATCATTTTTTAATTTGGTCAAATAAATGTAAAATATATATAGGGCTAAAAATAATAGTATACTATTTACTACGCAGGAAGCAACAGAGAAAAAACTGAAGTTTCCATAGGAACCCATTTTTCGTTCCATAGGAGATGCAACAAAAATGAACCCCACTTGCTGAAAAGGAACCCAAAACGATAAATGAGCTCTAAATGATGCCACACTTGGGGTTTTAATGGAGTTCAATTGGAATTGAGCCTATTTCTAATAAACCTATTTTTTGCTTCGCTCATTTGGATATTATGTTTAATTAATAACAGAATATTTACCTCACAGCACACATGTAATCAAACTCTGATGAACATAACTTGATGACGATAATTAAGTTACAAAATAATACCGCAATTGAAATATATATAATGACTTGATTAATATTTACAATTTTCAGGTTATGTAGCAAATTTGTCAGCCTTAAGGCATATTCATATGCAAGAATTTTTCGTCTTAAGTGAACAGTCGATAACTGTAAATCGATTCCTAACTTACCAGCTCTACTTTGCAAGTGTGTGGTTTGTGAATGGTTATTCATGTTCTTTTCAAGAACCCTCTAAACGAATCCTTTTGGCTCTCTACAGGTATCTATTGGATCTCAAGTTCTAAATGGTACCAAATTTTATTTGAGCCTCAACTTAAGTGAACCTCTAGTTTTTTTCTGTGAATTGTCTTTATACACAAGTGTGTCAGTTGTCCAGTTTGCAAGAAAGAGACGTAGAAGAGCGCGAAACGCGAATCGAAGCCGAGTATTTCAAACGCCTGAGAGTAAAAAGACGTTTGGCTCATTAGTGCATACGAAATTGTATGTCACGAAGGTATCATTTACAAACTTATTATGTCTGACATATGAAGTTAGGTTGACGGGACCTTTAGCGTTAGCGCTGTCGCTCCTCCTGTTGTGTGAACGGTTACTTTCAGAACTAAAAGCCGAAGATTAAACGCGTACTTCATGATTGCGTTACATAAGCAATTTTTTAGTGAACTACATATTTACCTTTACTTTAACGACACATACTAGGACTGTCCGGAAAGGATTGGATCTTGTGCTGTACTATGAGAAATACTTAATTCTGGTCAATAGAAATAACATCCCGAGTAAAAAGGCTTCGATTTTTCAATTCAGCGTAAGCTTATCAAAAACTAATAGATGTGAAGAACTAAAATTTATACATAAAATTTGTTTAATGATGACATTAATAATTTGTTATTAACAAAGTTGGAATCTGTTTGTATGAACGTCTACGATTCTAAATCGTTAGATATACGTAAAAACAAACATAATTTTTGGTATTATCATCCCAAAAGTATATATAATATAATTGAAAAGAAATTGTTTAATCATTAACAAAGATTAACTTTTATGGCAGATAGTCCCTTTTTGCCAAAGCAGGTATACCAGCCCTGGCCTTCAGGCAACGTTTTTACTATCCCAAGACATGGGGTAATTTCTCAAAACAAGAGACCTTGTCTCAAGACATGAAATAAAGTCTGACTCCGTCTCAAAACTGAGAGATCGAAGATGTTTTCACTTCGTTTTCAACCTGTCCTGTTTGGGGGCAATTCATGTCAGAGTCAAGTCGAAGAATTTTTACTTGGACTCATCATCAAAGCGATCCCTTTTGGAAGCCGCAACCTTCTTTCGGCAATCTTCCTACTTTCAAAAGCACTTTTTTTGGAATAGTTAACAGCTGCTTTATCAAATTCCGTCTTATTTCCTCTACCTATTAAAATTGTTTTTCTCATAGAGGATACCACACTTTAGCATCGAGTCATCAAACACAAGGAATAAAGTCAGGACTGCATCGGGGCTAGCCACTTTTTCACAAATCAAGCTAAGAATTCCGAAACAATAGTTTTCGGAATCCCGAAGTCTTCCTCTGTCTCTCTCACTGTTAAACAATGAGTTCCATCAGGGAACGTATTTAAAGTACGTAACAGATCAAAGGGGAGAGGGGTCTGCAGATGGCCGATAATGCTTTACGTAATTTAAGTATGGCGCCCTATTTAATACTCGTATTCGTTTCATATTTAAGGGTGTTTTGGCCGTTGCAGGCCTGTCAGAGCGAGTGTTAGTTTTCACAGATGATTGAGTATCACTCACAGACTCATCTTCATACACCTTTTGAATCATAATAATCGTTTCAAAACATGAATGGCCACGTTTTTGGCAAAACTTAATATATAATCTTTGTTTGATGCTGTCCCATGTCCACGCTAAATTGTAAATATCTTTTATTAACAATAACACAACTAAGTATAAAATCGAAGCAAAAGGTTGGATATTGTCCGGACGGACGTGGTACCTATATAAGAAATTTTTTTAAATGAGAAGAATGAATCATAATATTACAAGATGTACGGTGGTGATGAAGATATGCATGCTACTAAAGTCCGGAATTAATGTTAAGCTTCTCGGATTTTTACCTCTGAAACAGATATCTAGTTCTTAACAAAATTTTTTTTCTTTTTTGAAAACACTTACATGATGTTCTTGGATGGTAGAAATCGTTACGAGTATGATGACAAAAATATCCTCGAATTAACTCTTTAATACCAATGACTTAATCTCCCCTAATTTCTTTTAATCAGTTTTTCTTCTAGTCTCTTTCACATAATTAAAAGGAGAAAATATTCTTTCTTGTAAATATTTTCGTTCATTCCAAACTTCTGTTTCGACTCTTTTCTTATCGTTTTTTGTGGAAAGTGTATAATGTAATGAGAATACGTAATAGTATCTGTATGAGATTGAAGTGATACGTGCCAATCGAAACTTGACTTCACAGCACACGTGTTAAGCACGAGCGAGTATTTCAGACAGATTTGTATGCCACTCAAGGTACAACTTGTTGAACACGCAAATTATGGTTCCTTGTAGCACGTGCCGCTTTGCGATTCATATTGAGCCGCCTTTAATGCCTCAAGCCAAACGACAATCTATCCGATACCTTCTTTGGCGTGACATTAATTCGTTAACCACCTCTGCCAAAAAAGACTGCTTGTCAAGAATCAAGACGTTACTCAAAGCAAACGAGAAGAATTAAGGGTGTTTGGTTTCTTAACCACAAAATGAAACACGCTCATTGTGACTTACGCTATGTAATTTATAATTTAATTATAGACTTATTCTGTAATTGTCAGCTAAATTATTCGTTTCAAGTCCTAAATTATTTTTTCATTAAATCAACTTGAAAAGCATGAAGATTGTATCAGTTTATTGTTTGAAACAATAAATCGTTTTTAGCTTAGCTACTAAATATTGCAAGTTTTCCTCTAAAAAATTCTTGTGTGAATAGATTTTAAATTGGCACTAGATAAATTGCTGGTTATTTTAGAAAATATAACTAAGCGTGATTATTATAATATATTTAGTACACTTACAACTTATAAATCTACTACAATGTTACAACATGCATTGAACACTGTTATACCACAGTTACAAAGCTCAGTTGGAACGCTATTACCTATTGTTATAGAACAGTTACAGAACGCGTATTCTAAGTTTGAAATAATAATGTTTTTTAATTACAATATATGCAAGAAGATTTTGTTTCTGAAGAACCAATATGTCCTTTCAACAATTTTTTCTCGTAGAATATTAAAAAAATATTTAACATGTTATTGTAGTATCTAAATTCCAGCAGAAAACTTAAAACAATTATTTATAAACAAATCTTTGAAATTTTAACATGAATTTAGCGGGATTATTTGTATTAAAGAGACAATCATTGATTAACTTTCAAGAAATGTAAAATAATAAACTATACAATTATGAAGGACGTATATAATGAAAGGAGAGGATCTTTACTAATTTCTAATTTTATATCGCATGGAATACATTCTACCCCCCCCCCCCCACCAAGTTGTTTCTATATAAATTATTTTCTCAGATTTTCTTATGGAATTTAAACTCTACAACATTTTGAATATTTATTTTTTAATACTAGTGACCAAATAATTTTGTTCGTGATTTGCTCGCTTTAGTTAGTCAACTCTTATTTCGTGTTTAGGTTTTCAACAATGTTTTGAATTTACATTGTCTAAATAAACATCTTCATGAATAATTCATTATTCACAGAGTCGTACTTTACTTACGTGCCGAACATGACAGGTGTTCTTGTTTCAGCTGGGCCTCTATTATGTAGAGAAACATGATACCAATCAAACACCTGTTCTGTTAATGTAGTTATTGATTAGACATTTTAAACGTGAGTGACACTTGACATTGCCAAGGATCTGAGATCAGTTCCGACGCCCGAAACTAGTTCGACCACTTTTGGGGGTCAGTGACAGCTTCTGCTTTTATCGCCTCAGCCGGGCCAAGAAATATTTGAGTAGATCTCAACATAACAGCTCTAACCGGTTATTAACCACGATTTTTAAAGGTCTGAACTCGATATGCAAGACTTCTTGCTCGAAGGAAGTTTCTTTCCAAACATGTCCTTTTAGAAATATTTAGCATAACGTACAGTACATTTGGAAAAGTCGAATAAAAATTTGGATGTGAATTAAATCTTGTTTTTTCTAGATCATCTAAACTGGAAAATCTAGAGATGATCTAGATTATTTTCTAAATAAATTTCCATTGTATGAAAATTCCTATGTGTCCATTACCAACAGTTTTCGAAAGCAGATAAAATTGCACTTAGCCTTGCAAACTAGTGACAGACCAATCGCTAATAATAAAAAATTGAATTATAGCTGTAAAGTTGAGAGTGAATTTACTTTCCATAAAAAATATCGATTGTTTTAGTATTATATTTTTGAATGCAATTTTAATTATTTAATGAAAATCATTCAAAGCGAATTAATTTTCAATTACGATGTTAAACATCATCGACATTAGAGATTTCATTGGCACATTCGTTTTCTCTCATTTGAGACGACGAAAACGCAGTAGAAAGTATGTTCTTTAGACGTATTTCAGTGCTGAAAAAACAATTCTGATTTATATTGTTCTCTCTCGTGCGAAGTTTCACTTTAAAGAAAATGTTTTTGTGTTCACCATTTCATAGGAAATGATTTTGAGAAAAATCACAATTTTGTTAATATTTAACTATTCTAATTAAATCCCTCGCTAGAATAAAAAAGGAAGATTAAATATTTTATTGAATTGAAAAATGTAGCGTTTAAAAATAAAATTTCTGCATATTTTTTATTTTTAAGTATGGATTCATTTAAATAGCCCTTCAATGATTAATGTAATTTTTTTAATTGTCTTTATATCATCAAAGACTTGCATTCTCCAAAGTAACATTGAGTTACTATGAGACTTTCACATTAAAATAGGTTGAGACTCACCTTGCCTTGGATTCATATATTAAATTAAGGCTGTTAACGCTTTGATAGTTCAAGTTTTTCGATTAATTTTGGAAATTATTACTATCAACTGTTACCTAATTTTCATTGGATTTCCTTTTATTTGCTGACATAAATAATTGGGCAACATACAAGATTATTTTGTATATTTTACTGCCATAAAAATTTTTGCAAGCCCTATAAAAAAATTTTGTTGGATGACAGGTATGAACGACAAAGACAAAATTTATACTGCCATTTTAAGGAAAACTATATTCAAATAGAGTAAATAGAATAAATTTAAAAAATATATATTATGTCGAACAAAAAGAAACGTAGCCTAAAAAATTCAAATAAAAACGCTTCTGTATTTTTAAAGTTTTTTGAAAATGTAGGAATTTGAAACAAGACAAACAAGTATTTTTTGACAGTTTATAATATATTTATCGCATTCAGAACTTATGATCTGTAAAGAAGTTTACTGGAAATATATGACAGCAAATTTACATTTCCTAAGAAAAATATCTCCAAAATATGTAAAATAATGTTCTTTTTACATTCAAAAACTATATTTCAGCCCTAGATTGTCAAACAATAGTATATTGTACATCGAGTGGGAGAAGTAGGTGATTCCAGACGAGTTCGAAGTTTGCCGCTTGAGTTCAGCGAGCAAGGCAATCAGACTATTAGAATCACCGTCTCCCACAAGGCGCTCATAAAACTTTGTCCAAGCCTCTCCACACCCACTAGTGAGAAAAGTACTCACTTTCACCACTGTGACGACAGCAGTTGAGGAATTGACAACTTCGTTGTTTCGTGACAAGCCTCCGAGTCGCATTTCCATCGCGGGTGTTGGATAAATAATTCTAATTACTCACAGAAACTTTTCATAAGCCGATAAATATTTCTGTAAAAAAAGAACATTTTACTTTTATGGTAAATGAATTTAATGTATTATTTAAGAACGCCCTTCATTTGTTCGGGCAAAACACACTCTACTCTATAATATTGGTTTAACTTGTGAACATAATGAAGAGAAGAATTGAATAATCGCGAACTAATTATGGTCTATAATGTTTTCACTTTCTTCGTGCAACCGTTTGCCGTTTTATATTAGATCGTAATGCGAATAAGCCCTAATTTACACGGCATATAGGCACATTGGCAATAGACAGGAAATTTTGTTTGATCTCAAACCGCAATGTTGTATCTTGGCACACCTTACTGCGATACAATATACGTTTTATTCGTAGACACTAAGCGGCGGTAAGACACAAGCAACTTGCACCGACAATTGCTTTCGACCTAAGCATAAAGTGTAACGGGGAAAACTCTAACGACGTCTGCAATGTGCAAAGTTTGCGTATTGCTATACTATAATGCTTTTAAATCTTGCAGTTGTCTACTTCCGATGTAAAAACTGATATCTTGGACCAAATAAAATTGTGCTAGGCTTGCCGCATGACTTGACTAATCGCACCGTGATGCAAAAGAAATCGGCAGTCACCCGATGGTCAATCTATCGAAACCTGTAGCCACCTTTTTACGAATAATCTAGCACCTTTCACGAATTTAAGATGAGTGAGTTATTTTATATTTCGATTAATTTAGCAGGCAAGATTGAAGTGACCGTTGATTATATCGCGAAAACAACTGGAAGCAGGTACATTTCATGTTCGAAGAAAAGGTATGAAATGTGCGCTTATGACACTTGCCAAATTTAAATTCGTTCTTCCCTGTAAGTGGTTTTTCGAAGTTCCAACGTCAAAAATACCGCGTCCACCATTAAGCCATTTCCCTTTCGGGGTAGGCGTGACTCACTCGGCAGGGGAAAGGAGTAGTGTGTGGAAGGGATAGAGATTTTTCAGATTGATCCAGAATTCTCGTGCTATTTAAGTAAATAACACGCTCGTTCCGCAACACTGCTCCGACCCAGGTTGCTGATCAATCTCTCTAGCAATCACACCAAGCGAAGAACCTCACGAAGCCGTTATGTAAGGTTCCCCACTTGGGTCCATTAATGGCCAAGGTCTTTGTTTCAGGCGTCGCTCACTCTACTGACACTCTTTTTATTAACTATTTTCCGCCATACTTTCCTGTCCTGGCACACTTCTCTAGCTTCTTTTATGTCCATGCATTTTTTCATGCAGG
>NC_046666.1:84059685-84084757 GCF_010883055.1 Belonocnema kinseyi | reverse complement strand
CGTCCATAGTTTCACGCAATTCTTTTACCTTGAGATCATTTACTCCCCTAGCATTCCAAACACCCAGTGTCCATTCGTCGCCTGAAACATGACCTTCAGATTAAAAACTCAAAAAACGATTTGGTTACATCACTAAAATTGTTTTTGGTTACATTTTTTGGTTGTTTTGACCAAGTCTTTTGGTAGTTGGAGTATTTGGTTAGTTGAAAAAAATATATATTTTTGGGTAAGTCAAATATTTGGTTCAATCAACCAAAATTCGTTTGATTTAATCAAATTTTTATGTATATCAAAGAGAAGATTTCTTTTGGTTCAAGAACATTTTCAAGAACACTAAAACCGCAAGTGTCAAAGCCACAAGGTATAAAATCATAAGCCATAAGGCTGAACAAATATTAGTTCAAAAGTGTTAAGGCCCACGTGCGATTAACATACAGAGAACCTAAAGAAAGTACAAAGGTTTTGTCCCATATCTACGAATCTCGAAACACAAAAAAGAGTATTTAAAAATTTAATCAACAATATCTATGAAAATTAGAAACGATTCATCATGCAATATTTTTTTAATCTGTCTGAGAAGCTGTGAGCAATCATTTTCAAAGAAGGATTTCGTATAGAAAACTATCCGTATAGTACACAGAAAAAACGAAAGATAAAGTTTATATCAATTCCAGGTGAAAGATTCGCCGCGAAAAAATTTAAATTGCCGGATAAACTTTACAATAATCGAAGATAATTTCCGATTTTCAACGTTGCCAGGATAATCTTTCGCCTTATAATCGCTCCATTTTTATTCGAGATGTATCAAGAAATTGCAACGCCCAGCGCTATCCATCGTCGTTTAACTTCATTAAATTGGAGAGATCTGGGTATTCCCACCTATCAGTTCCTTTTTTGTGCTTTATTCTAAATGGTTTTAAATCAGTTCTAATACATCTACAATAGTCTTATTTATTTCGGAGGAGATATACCTGTGAGACCAATTTTTTTTTCGTGTTTTCTGTTGCTGATTCTACATGTTTTACTGAAATTCTCTCACTTCAGCGTCACGCAGTAAGCGATATCAGAATTATTCTCCTAACGTCGGTGAAACTTTCGCCGAAATACGTTTAATTTTGAACTGTTGCAAGTCTTGCCTGCAAAAAATGTTAATTTTTGTTTTCTCTGTGTTCTTTTAAATCTGTTGTCCCGATTGAGAACTTGAATTCACTCATACTTTTCCGTTTTCCCATTGCTCCTAAGGACACCGTAATAGACGACAGCTTTTATTCTATCGCAGGATAAACTAAAAATAAATCTTCCTTTCTTTTCATATCTTTATAAAGTGTGTCAAAGGGAAATTCAACAAAATAATTACTTCAAATGTTACCGTGTTTAAAGAATACAAAGACAACGACGATAATGACAAGGCTGACAGACAGACGTCATCGTACTACCGGTTTCTTTGGGAATTAGGTATTCTCGAAAAGTGAAAATTTCAAGAAATCCGCGATAGTCATTTTTCCCATGAAACAATACCTTGTTATTATGATGAGAATGTAATAATTCAGTATTGTTTGTGCGATTAAAAGATGAATTTTCGATTTTTTTAAATTCTAAAACCTGTTATGATGCCCTTGTAAGTTTTTCAAAAAGTAACGTTTTCCTTTTCTTGCCTTTTTTTATATCGTGGGTTCATTGGTTTAGAATTTTCATTTTGTATTTTGAAAAAGCCATAACTGTGACCATTTTCTTGTTATCAAAAAAAGCCATCAAGATGAATGGTTAACATTTTCGTGTGCTATAAATAGCCGTACATGAATTTTAAAATCTTTGGATAGACAGATACCATCCTAAAAACTTTTTGTTCCTTCTGAGGAAATTTCAAAACGTCGATATTTCATGGAATCCGCGAAAGTCATTTTTAGTATGAAACCAATACCTTCTCATTCTGGTGTAAATGTAAAAAGCGCGTGCCCTATCAAAGAAATGTGAAAATCGAAATTTTTATATCTTATTTAGGCGAACCATTTTTTTATTATACATTTTACTGTACCGAGTACCGTCTTCCACACATTTAGTTTGTTTATTTTTTCGTAACTTGTGTCGAAAAGTGTTTCATTATGAATTTGTAGTTTTTTCCAGTGCGTGTAATTTGAGCTTTTTCATTTTCTCGTATCTTGCATAGTTTAACCGAAAAATGGAATTTGTGGATTTTTATGTTTTTTTTTTGTAGGATCAAATTTGGAATGTTCAACTTTTCGACCAATTTAAAAAAGTTGTTATCATAATCCTGTAGGGCCTTCAAAAATCAAAGTTTTTCTTCTTTTGACTTTTTTTCATATTATGTGTTGTTTGGCTTAAAATGTTCATTTTAGTTTGTTTTTTTTTTTTATTTTGAAAATGCCCTAACTCTGATGATTTTTTGTTTATAGAAAAAGTCATAAGGATAAATTGTTTGAGTTTTTGAGTACTATAAACAACCGTACATAGAATTTTTAAATCTTGAAAAAATATGGTTTCAAAAATTTTTGGTACGATCAAATTTGGAATTTTTAACTTTTCAACCAAATTAAAATAATTGTTATCATGATCTTGTAGGGATTACGAAAATCAACGTTTTTCTTTTCTTGACTTTTTTTCGTATCATGCGTTGTTTGTCTTAAAATGCTCTTTCTAATTTGTTTTTTTTGGATTTTGAAAATACTCTAAATCTGGTAATTTTTTATTTTTCAATAAAAAGTCATTAGGATGAATTGTTCAACTTTTTGAATACTATGAATAATTGTAGAGAGAATTTTGGAATTTTTAAAAAAGTGGTCTAAAAAATATTCAAAATGTGGCCACTTTTTGATATTTCATCCAAAATGGCTAGCTAACGAACTTGAGCTTTAGTTTAGGACAATAAAAGAGTGTGCCAAAGGGCAATCCAATAGATTAATTTTTTCGAAAGTTATCGTGTTCACAGACAGACATACAAACATACAGACACTTTCCTAAAAACCTGTTTTTCGGTTTCAGAGGGTACCAAAACGTGGACATTTGACAAAAACTGAGAAGGGTCAAATTTTAAACAAATTTAATACCTTCTCTGATGAGAATGTAAAAATTAATTCAAACTAACTTATTACAAATAAAATTTGAACTGATTATTAGTGAAAGAAACAAATTATTCATTTGTCGAATAATATGCAATAAAAATTTAATTTAGCTGAAGCTTAGTAACTTTTATCTTACTAGTCATTTCTGGTCAATTCAGATTTATAAAGAAGATTACATATGCACGAGATACTATAAGGGAGAAAGAGCGATATTTTCTTTTATGTTAATATGCGTTGCAATGTTGCAATGTTAGGGAACGAAATTTTATATCACTTTAAGTTTTGGACAAAATGGTAATTTTTTAAGGTTTTTTTAAAAGGTTTACTTTTAAAAGCTTCTCGATAACATTATGGTTTGAAATGTTTTCATACCAAAATCCGAGAATTTTTTGTAATCCGACTCCATATGAAAGTGATAGTTTCTTACCTATGTTTTCAAAACGAACAAATCAAAACTCATTTGAAAACTTAGTGGTTATTAACATTTAATATTTTTGGAAATACTAACATAATTATATTATTATGTATGATATATAGTTTATCCATTAATATTGAGTTTATTAATACAGACAAAAAGTTTCATTTTGAACAAAGAAAAGGCATAAAAATGTACTGAAACAAAATTTTAACCATAATTGGTTCATCTTGAACAGTACAAATGTTTGAAAGCAATTAAATTGTTTTTTAATCTTTACAATGATCAAGTGAGCGAAAATAAATAATTCAAAATTAGTTTTTTATAAAATGACCTGAAACAAAATTAAACCTCTAATTTTCTTGGTGAATTTATTAGGCTCTTAACTGTGTATGTAACTTCATTCTTCTTTAGAATTTCTAAATTTTTATCCATGTTCTTTTCTTATTTTAATCAGTGATACACCTAATTAATTGAACTAAACTTCTCTAATGATTTATAAGATTTAGCCATAGTACATTTCTACATCATTAAGACATGAATAATAATAACTGAATTTAGCTTCAATATCTATGCAATTAAGCAAGTGTAAAGGAAAACAATATTTCGGTAAATAGCCAGTATGACTAAACTTTGTTCTATCATGAGATTGTATATTTTTCTCCGTAATTATTCACATTATTGTTTACTTATTTAAGCCTATACCTAATTTGTGCATATAAATTAAATAGTTATTAACTAACAAAACATCTTCTATTTTTGTTTCAGGTGAGTGTACTGACATGTTTCATGTCACTATGTGAGTATGTGATAATCTTCGTAAACACAACTTCTCACGCTTCGTTTTTTTTAAATTATCTATTCATCGGGCAGGTAGAAGTTGTTGTGCTATGCTGAAAGAGGCACAGATACACAATCTGAGAAAAATTTTAAATGAAAGGAAGTTCAAAAGACGTCTTATGTGGGTAGGGAAAAACCCCGCAAGAGTAAAAATGGTTACTTTTAAGTTAAAGCATTCTTATATCCCTGGCACTTAATCTCAGTTGCGAGAAAGGATAGCACCAGCGCTGCACAATTACCAAATAGGAAACTAAAGCTCTCACTGGGACTCCGTGGCTGAAAGAACATTAGTAACGAGAAATTTAAATTGGAACCCGAATAACCTTTTAAAAAATAATCAGATTAGGTTTCAATTTTATAGGTAGTTTAAGGGACAAAAAGAATGTTCGAATACGTTAACCAGCATATTTTGATTGACGGTTTTGGTTTTTACCATAAAAATTTAATGTTTTTGTTTCAATCGTAAAAAATAAAATTAAAAATTAAAAAGTGCAATTTTTGGAAAAACAAGGCAAGCTTTAAAACAAATGAACCAACTAAAGTTATTCACCCAAAAAAGGACTACTAATTTGTCATGAATCTTTTTAACAGGATACGCAGTTTTTGTTTTAATCGTAACAAACAACATTAAAAATAAAAAGTTGAAGAAATACCACACAAGTCACGATAAAGAAATTAAAAAATAAACGTTGCTCACCCTAAAAAAACAAAAAATTTGTGAATGATCATTTTTCAATAAGAAGCCTAGTTTTTGTTTTAATAGCCAAATTACGACTAAAACTAACAAAAAATTGGAAAAACGAAACAGGATAAGAAACAAAATAATAGAACAAATTTATTCACCCAAAAAAAGATCTGAAAATTTGTGATTCTTTTTTTGATAGGACGTGTATTTGTTATTTTAATCGTAAAAAATAACATAAAAAATAAATAATAATAAATTTATGAAAAATGAGGCAATCAGATGCCATCAAATGGCTCGTATCAAAATTGTTTTTGATTCTGATGGGATGCGCACCTTTTTATTTATAAAGCCAAAGCAATGAAAACACATTTGCTTCAATATTAATGAATATTATGAATTGTAATATAATCTTTTTTTATTGAAATAAGACCCTTTTCAGGGTAGCTGATAATAAAGAAATTTAATTTGAAAGCTGTGAAAAATAGTTGACAGAAATGTTTGTCCGCTGAACGATGATTGTTATCGATTTACGGATAAGCATATTTGTTAACTATTTCACACGGCTTTCAGATTTGTCTGGCAACAAATAAATTTGATCTTCGCGCAAATCTGAGGTTATAATAAGAAAATCTCTGTTGTTTTCTGTGGAAGCGTCAGACAAACCTAAAAGAAATGCAAATCTCAATTTCCGCTAATTGTACATTTCTTAATATAAGAAACTTCTAAAAAAGCAGGGGGACTTATTCGTGCAATTTAACACTCGGATATAATCAGAAATAAACGCTGTAATATCGCTTTCTACAAAAAGTCTGTTGGGTGTATGGAACATCACAGCATACTTACGAAACACCATACTTGTCAGTTAGCATGATTATGCTGATCATTGTGCACGTCTGCATTACAAAAAGTCTTTAATATCAGAAGAACGTGATCAGTGTGCAGTTTTTTTTGTTTCGTGACCATCCGGCAGGTACAGTCCAGAGAGAAAGAAATATGTCAGGGTTGAAAAGTCAAGCACCAAGCTCAAGAATCGCGATCTCACGTACATTCGTTACGGCGTTGCAAAAGTGACGCGCGTGAAATTTCGCATTACAATCTCTCAAGAGGTCGTTATAAAATTGACCAAAAAATTCGACCTCTTTCGAATTACCTAATACAATAAATTTTTATTTATAATTTCGTTTAAGATATTAAAACCGTAAGCTCACTTGATATATTTTATTATTTTATCTTCTATTTGAAGAGAAAAAAGAAGATTTGCAATTGACATGATTTCAATCATTTATTTTTATTGTAATTTTGTTGTTAAGAAATGAAACATGGTACAGAAACGCCCATCGCCGAGTTAGCGCAATAGCGTGCCTATTCAGGAAACAATATTGCGCTATCCCGACGAAATGTTCAGGGCATGGGCAACGATACCATGCATGGTGGTCGAACTGTAAACTTTAATTAAATGAGCAGGACAAAAGAAAATAACAGCAATTTGTTGTATAAAAATGATTTACGTTTATTCCACCATTTCTTATGGGAACTATGAAAATGGAAAAGAATAACCGATTAATCATTTTACCTAATTTTCTTTTAACAGAGTTGATATTCTTCATAATCTTTATATCTCTGAATTGAAATTTGGGATCTATTAAAATTTTTAAACTTCCATTCAATCTTTTCCTTTTATGTACGAATAATCAATTACCGTCATTTTTATTGACTAAAATACTCATTATATCATTGGATAGAACATCTTTTTAATAAAATTTTCATTTGCCATCTTTTATTCGTCAGTAGTACCACTCAACAAAATAATTTCCATACCCAATTTTGTTGATGATAATTCGTTCAAGTAGAAGTTTAATCAAAAGGCAATGTATGAAACATTAATGTCAAAAAATTGCAGAAAAATAAGAAATAAAATCACGAAAAATGTTTACATGGCGCTGATTTTTCGGTATATCGACTTTAACACCTTTCTTAATAATAAATTAAAATTTAAGTGTTTCATTATTTCAGCAATAATAATAGTTCTATGTTCATTTCTTATTTCCAAATTCTCTAATTAGAAATTCAACATTTCGAAATTATAGACCTTAAATTTTTTATTTTATTGTTTAATTTAGTGAAAAAAACAAGACAAAATCTGGACCGTGTTCGAACCAGGAACTTCGGTATTTAAAAAAATATTGAACCGGTTGACTAAAACCATAAGACATATAATGTTTAACTGTTACATTTTTTACCTAATAATTTTAAATTAAAACAAAAATAACTTTTGCTGTTTACCATCAATTAAAATAAAATAAGAGTTCTATATGATTCTGTTAGAGCCTGAGCTTAAGGATTATAACTTTCCACAGAATAATGGGTCAATAGGGGTAAGTACGATAAAGAGAAGATGTGAAATGAAAAACAGTTTAGTTATTTACTTTACTCTGCGAAATTAGTGGGAAATTACACATTTTACAGTGTACTTTTTTCCGTGCAGAATAGGAATTTATTTGCTTCAAGTATCCATTTCTTTTAACGTAAGAATAATGCCTTATTTTTCTCATGAAAATTGCTCTATATAGTTTATTACACAGCTGCGATATCGGTTATACAATGTGTATTTTGAATGTGCTTCATGTAAATCTGAAATTGTTATATCGATCACGTTTTTGTACAAAATTTTTAAACTGTTCTAACTATCTGAACAAAGAGGCACATAAATCTGCATGGTCGTGAATAATTCCTTATCATAAGGCAAACGAACTTGAAAGATGGGAAATAAACCAAATTTGAAAGCGTAAATTTTGTAGAACAAAATAGTACAAAATTGAAGAATTAATGAAAGTTGGCTACATGTTTTCCATGATCATGTAACTATTTGTAGAATGATAGCACATATGTAAGATTTGTAAGTTCATTTCACATATATACCTTATATTTTTTCCAATTATTGATACATCAAAATATTTGACGGCGCTCCTACAAGAATTTGAAGATCTTTGAAAATGAACTGAGTTACAAGCCTATTTTTTTAGTTTTCATTTCCTAATGACTTCCTGATTTCACAGATAGCTCACAAATTTTATAAAACTCATGGAAAACTTTTTTTTTTGTCATACCTGCCACTAAAAACGTTCATATGATATTATATACGTATATGAGACGAAAGCGTGAAAAAAGGCGCGAAATTGCAAATCTAAAAGTTCTGTGGAATGCCCAAATATCTTCTTATTTTGAAGAACCAGGTGGCTTTCATTAATTATTGCTTTAAAGAATCTAAGATGCTTTTAGAAAATTACAATGGGTAATTCTGTAATATGGTCTTTTGATTTGAATTTTGCCTCCGTAAAGCACTTTTTTTTGAATTTATTATAGGAATTAAAGAAAGATATTATACTTTCGTTGAATATCGGGTGCACGGTACCTGTTATTTTGTCTATCTTTTTTATTGTAAAACGCAAAAGTCTTTCAATAGTTCAAGGCTAGTTGAAAAGGTTAATGAACAATATCACAAAACTTTCATTCCAAATTTTTAAATTTTATTTTGATTAATACGTCTATAAATGACAAAAATTAAAAGAAAACATGCCTCATAAGATTCATTGGATGTTTGATTCATAGTTTTAAAAGTTTTTAAATTTCTTTAGGCATGTCTTTGTTGATTAAAAGAAGGGTCAGACATTGAGAGCATTATCATCGGGGAAAACATTGAAAATTGTAAGAATCTAGAGCAAGATGACTGAAACTCGAAAAACTGTAACTGAGCTTGTTTTAAATCATTGTAAAAAAATTAATTTAAACAAGAAAACCAAATCTTTGAATCTGTTAAAATCTCTCAAAGAGAACAGAAAGAATGATTATTTTTCAAAGCCGGTGATCAAGGCAATATCACGGTTGCAACAACTAGAATTTATTACAATCAAAATTTTTAACATATTTTTGAAAACATTAATATATAAAAAAATGTAAGATGCGCTTAGTGCCCACAGTTGAAAACAAATGTAACAATATAGTTTTCAGATGGGCCAAAAGGGATGTATTAACGTACAAATGGCTTATAGATTAAAAACGCATAGTAGTGCTGTTGCCAAAGCTTATCCTTTACTAAATGTGCATAAGCGAGGTTTAAATTTAAGACTAATGTTATTTCTACATCAAAGTACTGAAAACACATTCTCTAGTTTTTCTTTTCATTGTGTTCATGTTTAATAATATTCCGTTAGATTTGGCTTTGCATTGTATAGAAGGTAAATTAAATTCACTTCGGAACTTCACTAAAATATCAAAAAACGAGATTTTAGTAGCAGATAAAACTTTTTAAAATAATAAAGTGTTTTCATTTAACAATATTTTCTAAAAATATTTTAGATAAATATATAGATATTTAGATATTTAGATATATAAAATATATAGATATATAGATATATATATATATATATATAGATATAATATATAGATATTTAGATAAATATATATAAATATATTTAGATCAATATATTTTATATTAGATAAATATTTCAGACTAATGTATTGAATAAAAACCAGATGTATTAATGCACTAAATTAGTTAGTTGCAATTTATTAAGACCATACCGTCTATTAAATACACATCAATCAATAAGAAATAATTACAATGAGATCACAAAGAATTTTCTAAAATTATGGCGATACTTCCAGCGTTTCTAAAATCATTCTGATCAACACTATCGACAAAACAAAATAGACATAATTCTGAACTAAAAATTTTATAACGTTTACCAATCAAAAGAATATGGTCTGAGTGACTATTTTCGAGTCTTACCTGAGCTTATCTTACTAGAGAAGCCTTGCTTCATAAGTGCAGCATTTTACATGTCTCAAAATAATGTCTGAGTTTCTTGGCTTAGACTGTGCCCTTCCAATTATTCTCTCCAAACACTGTCTTGAATACCGGGCAGAGTTCATATAAGAAATTTTTTCAATCCAAGTCAGTGTCCTGGCGAGGATAACACAGGACAGTGACGGTCTACCCACTTCCAATCGCATGGCGTATTTTGAGATATTTGTTGGTAAATGAAGCAGTATCTTAAAGAAACCCAGCGGAACCCTCTCCAGAGAGCCAAGAGGCGCCTGCCCCATACTTGCACTTCGTACAATAGTGAACTATTAACCAAGCTCTCAAACAATTTAATGTAGGCTGACCAAGAGTCTATTTTGAACCTGTTTATGATTTTTAAGTATTAATGCACTATAAATTAACATTAATTTTAAAACATAAAAATTGAAAAACAGAATTTCATTCACAATTTTGAATCCACGAGCTATGACACGCTTTTCGCATATGTACCTGAATGAAAATTTTACCTGTTTATTATCGCCAATTTAGTCTGATCTATATCGTCAATGCCAATGTTCAGTTTAATATCTTGTTTTATCCTCATCCTAATATTCATGAATTTTTTTCTTTAAAAATGTAATTTAATTGGTTTGGAGCCTCTCAAAAAAACTCTTTGGAGGCTCCAATCTTGAAAATAACATACTCTTTTGGACATCAATGTTAAATCTTCATCGAACATTGTAATATTCAAAGGATTTTCACACTAAAATGTTTTTTTTTTATTTTACGTAATTAACCAAAGAAATTTAATGATACTCAGTAGTTTATTTCTATTTTGAACAACAACAATCGTTTTTTTCTGTTTGTTTTGATTAGAGCGTAAACCTGACGAGGGAAAACCTGATTAAACTAAAAAAATGAAGAAGGGGACGATTAGAAGAAGCAAGTGCGAAAATAATTTAGTCTAGCTTCTAAACAAAAATATTCTCTAATATTTTAAAAATCACTAATAAAAAACTACGTTTGTAATTCCATGTTACTTTTAACCCTATCTAACTCATTTCTATAATACATATTCGGTATAAGATATTTAGTTCTCAACACCATTATTTTTTCCTAAGTTCAATATGAAAGTTGCTATATATAGCAAATGAGAAAACCTGCTCATCGAATTCCATACTTTATTATACCGGATAAACCAGGTTACCTAATTCTATTTGAAATTTACCTTCTTATTGTTAGAGATATAAAATGTGTAACATTCTGAACTATAGATTGTAAACTTTAAAAATACATATTAGACCAGATATCTTTTTCCCTGACTCGAGTAGTACTTATCGAAATTTCAATCGTTGCATATTACCATACTTTTACAAATCCTGAGATTGCCACCCACCAGTAGTTTAATGGTTACATTCTCAAATGCTCCAGAAATGGTCTGAGGCAAAAATAAACCACGAATCGTTAAAGCTTTCGCTCATTTTACTCCTAAGTAAATAGAAATGAAAATGGAAAGAAAAGAAAGAATGAAATTCCATATACGAGGCTTATAACAAGATACGTTGAGCACGAGCTGGAATTTTCATTTCATATTGAGCTTGATCGACTGTAAACAATGAACAGAAAAACTAAAACTCCTTGGCATGAAATCCTTAATTATATAATTAGTTGCGTTGTCTTGCCACCTTCTTACTTTGATATACCTCGGAAACCCAACGTCCTAGAACATTCATGTTGTAAGTTTAAATATACTTTGGAGTTTGAAGGGTAAAATAGAATAGGTACTTAAGGTTATAAATTTATTTTTACCGTCCAGAATATATGTGCAGGCCATTAAGGAAGTCACAGTATTTTGTAGAATTTGTCCTGGAATAATAAAAAAAAAGATTTGCACTTAATTTTTCCGCTTTCTGCATTCTTTCCTAATTTAAAAAAGTTTTTACATTCTCATCAAGAGAAGGTATCCTGTGTGTGTGCGTGCGTGTATCTATGTTTCTGTAGATTTTTATTTTGTAGCACGATGACTTGCGAAAGAATTGACAGATTGGATTGGTCTTTAATATACTCTTTGAGTGTCCTAAAAGAAAGGTCAATTTCGTTAGCCAGCCATTTTGGATAAAGATTCAAAAAGTGAGCGTATTTTGAAAATTTTTGAGACCACTTTTTCAAAATTCTAAAATTTTCTGTATGGATATTCATAGTATTCAAACTTTTTTTTTCTAAATACCAGGGAAAAAATAGAGGTGACGGTCTCTGCTTTTTTACGGCATAGAATATCATTTACATTTAAGATAAATTCAATGCAAAAAGAAACATTATAATTAACATGGAAAAAAATGAGCTTCCATATTGGTACCCGATTCGAACAAACGTTTAAACTGACCATTTCGAGATCAAATTTAACTGTAAATCAATGGCATATTCCTAATGAGCTCAATCAGTGAAAATTCACTGAGAAATAAAAAATCGCTTTATTTACTTTAGTCTCACAATTCCTGCAGTAGGAGTTGAATTAGTAGTTATGAAGGTAATTTATATTAGACTGTAACGTTCTTCATTCTTTAAATAGGCTCCAAGAACTTTGACTAGTTTTCGTGGATCATTAATACCAATTAGAATTTCACGCTATCATTCTAAAATTTAACCACTAAGAGAAAATTTTGGCAAAAGGCAATTCGTACAAGTTATAATTTAATTTAATTTAATTTCTGAGTTTGGTGGATTCTTCATTTAAGAATATTTTTTTCTCATATAAATCGAATTATAAACTTCAAGTTGTGTCTGAGAGGGGTAACTCTAAACCGATTGTTTCATTTAGCTGGAATTTGGAACACCACATCTTTCTGCTTAGGTGGGATGAAAAGAATGTCAAATTTAAGAAATAAAGTATACCCTAGTACATACGTTTGCTTTTAAACATGAAATTACTGAAATTTGAAGCGTTATTAGCTGAAAAATGGAACGTTCTAAACCACTCGAGTGTGATTTTCATGGGCGACAGTTTAATGCGTGAAAATACTTTAATGATCTTATATCGTTAATGATCGTCTATTTAACCCTTATAAAGATTCCTCGTTCGTGCGCAAAATTCCGAGTATACTTTATCCAAGAAACACCAGTTGTCCAGTCTATCGTGTTTCTTAGGGACATTAAAATTATCCGTTAAACTTTTCAATGCGCTTCAATTATAGACAGTAATTTGCTAATGAAATAGAGACGTGATTTATCTGTTTAAAATTATTATAATTTTTTATTTTCCTTATAACAGGGAAATTATTAGCTCTATTTTTAAATGAAATTTATGCTTTCAATTTTGAAGTTGTCCAAGAAAATATTGAGAATCTATTTTCCTTATTATAAACCTATTTTATTTTCAATTGCTTGATTTCCTTGTTATCTAATATTTATCGTATTTTGTAATTATTTTAGAATTTGTTAATTCGAATTCCATTGGTAGAAACCAAACAATAAAAAACGCAAAATATAACTAATGTGTCAGAAAAAAACCCTTACTGCCAGCAATGTTTCCTTAACGAGTGATTGTATTCAGACCCTCTGAACTAAACTCATTATTACCTAAATATGCCGTTTAAATAAATTCAAATTGCGTAATAAACAATTTATTACAAGCCTAAATAAATGAGGTTTAGCCATGCTTACTGAAAAAAAAAACATGTTAGAAGGACTTTAATTAATTATACACACTGATAAAATATTTGCCTGGTTCAAGACTTTTGCTATAGTTAGACTTGTTAATGTCTTTTCTACCTTGTTGAATCAAAAATTTTATTTTAACTTAAATTAAATTTTCAACCAAATATTTTTTTTGCCTTCTGGCCGGAAAGCGCAACTTTCTAACCGCTGAGTGAAACAAAGTTGCCGCATGGTATACACACCTCGGACAGTAAAAAAGAAAGCCTCAGATCACATGTTTACATTAAATATGATCTGAGAAATTCGTATTTTACTAGCCTAGGTATGTAATATACTATTCATTTAGTAAATTCTGACTACTGAATATTGCAGAAAATATAAGGAGAAACAATGTTTACTTATAAACGATCCTTATCTACTCTTCACAGAAAATCGCCGATCCTCCAATGTACACCGAAATCGGTGTTCAATAGAGTTGCAACAAATTTGAGCAACACAGGTTCATTCGGAGAATCTAGGGGGAAAGCATCATTTAGACACTCTTTTTTCTCATCCAGTGCAACGTGAAGTGACGTCTACAAACTGTAAGTAACCTGTCAAGATCATATTGTCGGTCGTTATTTGAGTGAAACAGATGTTAATAAGCAGGTAAGTTATAATAATAATTACCTAACTTTTTATTTACCTCGCATTTACCAGCGACTAAACAGTCTTAGAATAAAAATAGTACTTGGCGTGATGTAATATTCAAATGTTAGGTTAGTCAAAACCTACTATATGACATTCAAACCACCAAAGCCGGGATGTACAAACTAAGTCGTGACCGTCTGCATCGAAATTGATACCTGGTCGTTCGAACAAATTTCCACTAGATTTTCTGCGGAAGTTTAAAGGTATCTTAGATATCTAATCTTGCAGTGGCTAGTGTCCTACATGAAAGATAAGATAAATACAGTTGTATAATAAAAACAGAGATTTTTTATTCGCGATAAGTAGGGATGTAAATTTGCATGAAACTTTAGCCTGATGAAAAGTTTCATGAAACATTGGGAGTTTCGTGAAACATTGCAATGTTTCAAATACAGCGGCGGGAACATTCAAACTGATAAGATAAAAGCCTATTAGGTATTTTCACTTCAATAAACAGCTAACTTCACTTCGTAGATTGCTAAGGAGGAAATAAGGGACCAAATGTATGGGATTCAGTTCATTT
This sequence comes from Belonocnema kinseyi, assembly GCF_010883055.1. Taxonomy (NCBI): domain Eukaryota; kingdom Metazoa; phylum Arthropoda; class Insecta; order Hymenoptera; family Cynipidae; genus Belonocnema; species Belonocnema kinseyi. The sequence goes on along the minus strand of NC_046666.1, from coordinate 84,070,066 downwards.
TTGCCCTATTTTGCTAACGTCTTCGTAAAAGGTAATTTTTTCTATATATGTGTAGTTAAAAAATAGTTTTTATTTTTTAATTACTATTTAATGAAATAATAAAAAAAAATAATAATAATAATAATAATAATAATAATAATAATGATTAATTACAAATATATTACAGAAATAAAGTTTTGTTCCATGTATTTGATGCATTTTTCCCCTCAGCTTTTAACAAAGTGAAGTTAGCTTATGGTTGAAGTGAAAATACCTAATCGAGGCTTTCATATCCCAACTTTTTTCTGCCGGCTGATTTGATTTATTTTTCCGGTTTGTGCTGTGAACCAATGATGCCAATGTTGGCACCCTGAGATACTGCACTTGCGTTAGGGCTGACCGCTCATTGGCCCCACTTGGCGCGTGATTCAAAATTACATTAAAAAATAATTCTTGTTACTTAAGTACATAATTATTAAAGTATCCACAAGGATATATACAAATTGTATAACTTTGATTTTAATAATTATTTATTTTAATTACAAAAATTGTTTTTCAATGTAATTTTGAATCGCGCTTCAAAGGGTAGACAACCAGCGCTCAGCTCTAACAAACGCATGAATGAAAATTATTATCATTTTATTATTGCATTAGATAGTCCCTAAAAAAGAAAAACTATTTTTCAATTACACTTATACAGAAAAATTACTTTCTATGAAAATATTAGAAAAATAGAGCAAAAATTAACCGATTCCCATGCATTTTGCCAATTGTTATCCCCTCAGTGTTCAACGAAGTAAAGTGAGCTAGTGATTAGAGTGAAAATACCTTATTGTATATGTAGACGGTCATGACTTTTTCTATACATCCCGGCTTTAGTTTAAATGTCGACGGGCGTGACTAACCTAACTTTTGGAAGTTGCATTAGGAAGTTATAATTTAATTCTAAGTGACTGGTACGCCCTATTAAATGAAAGAAATTTGAAAATTAGGTAAATATTGTTTCAATTGGTTTCCTTATTAACAATTATTTAGGCTAATATCGCAAAGCGAATAGTTGCTTTGACAGGTATTCAGGTGGCTGACAGCGCGGTTCAGAACTCCACAACTCTGCATGAGCCAAAATTCAGTCTCCAAATGATACTTTCCCCTAAATGCCCACATGGGCACCTACGTTCAGAGGAATCTATTTGAGACTTGAAAATTCTCTCAAATGATCATTGGGAGTCTAATGAAATTTAAGCTACAACAAATTTAACACCAACGTTTTTCTGTGTTATCATAAGCCGATGCACAATTTGAATAGACAACCAAAACTACAATGTCGGTAGAACAACGTGTGATTTTAGCAAACAAATAAAGAGCTAAATCAGATTAACTGTCTACTCGTAAATCCCCAAAGCACCGACACATTCTCGTACCAAATTATTGCAGTCTTTGTCAAATCACTCGTTGCATATTCGACGCCCTTTCCTATTTCATTACAAAATGTTGACACCAAAAAATCTAATTCCCAGTTGCCTTCCGATTTCAATGAAATTTCACTGACATAGATAAAATTGCATTTCCGCCCTGGTTGCAAGTGACATTTGCGAAAGTACATCCGGCAATAATTTTCTATGCTCTGTTCAAAGAGAGAACGAAATCGGCCGCGCAGTTTTTTTCTTAAGGGAGGCGTCGACAAATTTTTTTCTTCGGTGTGCAGCCAATCGCTGTTAAAGGGAAACACAATTTTTTCAAATAGACTGACCCGAGTTCTCCCCGAAATTTTTTATAACCTTCGTTAGGGCCACCACTAAACCCTTGTCTGCGGAGGTCCTACGCCTACATTTCCCTTTCTTTGACAAGCTGCGTGCAGATAACGAAATTCCTTCTTTTCGGAATTTCGTTCTCTCGCTGAATAAAGTATAGATTAGAAACTTACACCTTTAAATCTTCGATTGCAACATTAAAATTAATTCGTCTGATAAGTTCTTTACTGCAGCATTGCTTCACAGTGCCAAAGTGTATACTGCACAATATATTTTAAATTTTAGTTGATTTCGGTCTGTCTCCATATCCCTGTGTAGTGGCACACCCACTATTCTACATAGGAAAAATTTGTGTAGTCTTCGAAATCCCTGTTCAATAGTTCTAGAGTTCCTGATTTGGATTACAGCAATTCTGGCTTTTAAAGATCAAGAACTTAATTCTTTTCAAATAAGAAGATCCAACTGCACACTCTCCTTCACTTTTTTAAGAGAATTTTTTTCAAGATATGAGTTTTGGGAGGCGATTATGTAATTTCAATACACTTTCATTTCATCTTCACGTGCATTTCAAATTTGCCTCACTTTAGTATTTAGGCAAAGAAAATTGACATCCTTTTTAAATGTAGACAAAAATCTTCACGTCTGCTGTAAATGTTGATAAATAACTTAATTCGGGTGAATTTGAAATTCATGTGAAAGGGGAATAAAAGAGGAATGGAATTACGTGATTGTACACTTGAGTGGGTTTAGAATATTTCTAGAGTTTCTGACTTTTTTCTCAAATAGTGGCAGCAAATTAAAAAAAAAATCAAAATTAAAAAAGAACATCGTTAACTTTTTAGAATTTCAACTTTTTATGCATAATCTTTGGTGCAGTGCTGAAATTTGAAAAGAACTCTAGAGTAGATTGGTTGAAATGGGCATTAAAAAAAATATTCCTACTGAAGGATAATCCCTCGAATTTGGTTCGAAATCCGAAGAAAGAAATTCTACACTTTTGTTTCTTTAGAAATTTTGATTTTATTAATAATAATACGATAAATTTGGATTTTTAATTTAATAAAAATCATGTTTTGTTTGGGCACTTGAAATTTCTCATGTAAAGTATACGGGGAAAAATAATTTTTTGGGGTTTTTAGAATAACTTCTGGATTATGATTCTATTAGAAAAAACAACAATTTTTTAAATAAAGCAATTATTTAAAGAAATGTGATTTGTTTAAATAATTACACATCATTTTAAAATATTGATAAACATTCTGCTTAGTGAAGAATAAAAATTTTTTGCAGTAAGAATCACAATTAAATGCTCAAAGGTGTAGATTTCGATCAGAATTTACATTTTTTGGTTTAGGGGTCCATTTCGGTGAACCATGGACGTGCGTTAGGAAATCATCCCCATACGTTTGATACATAAAGATCCTCGTTGCAAAATCTTCGACATATATTTTCTCAAGTCCTCTGAAGTTATTCCAAGAAGCTTAAGCAATGATTTTTTGTAATGTATTTTACATGGGAAATTCAGAGTACCCGGGGGCACCTGTTAAAATGAAAATAAAAAAAGTAAGTTATTTCTTTTTTCGGATTTGGTATAGAATTATACGATCGTTATCCTCTGTAAAAAAGGGATTTTAAGCCATCATATTCTATTATTCTACAAAAATATAATTTAGGAAAAATGAAAAACGTAAGTTACAATATTTTGAAAATTGCAGATTTAAAAAAAACATTTCTTCAAGTATAAAAAGAGTTTTGAGTGTAGTTCTACCACTTCCGCTGCAAAGAAAGTTTGCTACAAAAAAACTCTAATAATACAATTCTATATATTAAAAACACTTTCAAATCGAAAAACGTCATTTCTTTTAAGATATTCAGAAATTTATGAACTTTAAAATATTGAGATTTCCATAATAAACCTCCTGTGTGCAATTTTACATAAATATTTCGAATTTTTATTTGTAACTAGTGAATTACTTGATTTAATCTTAGTACGAACTTTTTGCCTTCATATACTGTAGTCAAAAGTCAACTTTGTACATATAGTTTATTCTAGAGATTTAGACTGCTTTATAATATCGTTGATATAGAAGAAATGTAAAAATACGGTGCACAGCACGGGCTACTCGTTGGAGTCCTAAGTCACGGCCGAAGGAACCGCTTTTAAGAGAACGTTGTTCTCGGATTTATCTATATATAATTGTTTTAAATGTTGCTGATGGAGTATAATGCAAATAGTAATTTTTCGAGAAAGTATCTTTTTACGTTGCAGAATTTTTCAATGAAAATCATGTTGATACGATTCTAAAAATCTGTATTTGAAAAAAAGAACTATAAATGAGCTTAAAAACAAAGATAAATACAAGTAAATAGGAATAAAATATTAATAAAAATTCTAGTTACTTTGGCTATATCTGGTCAAGCGAACTTTTTGTTTCAAATGTATGAATGTATTTGACGCGTTTTGCTCCCGTTATTCTTGACATTGCTATTCCTTGGCGCGAAACGATCGGATCTATGAAGCAATAACCTCTCATGCGTTCAAGCAATCCCTGATAACTTTAACACAAAGTGGAAATAAGTATAATGCAATAGCATTAACCGGGTTAGGTAGCACGAAACGCTAGTGCATTCTTAGCCTCCAGGCGTCCCGTCGCCGCACCACGCCGTTCAGTAATCGGAACGTAAAAAAAGAAGTTAACAGCGATTTGTACCTCATCGACGTGTTAATATAACAATAAATCATTGAAGCAGAGAATAATTTATTAAAGGCAAATCTAATTCTGTTACAATGCAAAGAAACTACATAAAAACGTTACAAATAATGTTGCACGGAGAACAATGTGTCTACTAAAGTGATATGATTTAAAGTCAATCCAGGAATTTGATAGCTTTCCTGTAATACTTACCCTATATTTTCTGGAGAGTTTATAGAATTCTCAGTAATTTAACAAATTACCGGATACTTTCTATCAAAGTTACTTATGAAATTACAAAAAAAATTTGTAAACTCTGCGTAAATTTTTGTAATCTTTGAAGAAAATCTATAATTTGTTTCGATTTTTGTGTAAAATGAAAATTTAATTTATAAACTGTAATGATTAAGATATACAACGATATACATTTCTGCCCTGATTTTACAAAACATACATATGGTGGAAGTGTTATGTAGTTACATGTTTCGTAAAACTAAATTCTCCAGATTAAAAAAAATTGTTTTTTTTTTACTAAACTGATCCGTGCTCTGCAATAACAACTTAAGTAGGAAAAAACGAAAAAAAAATGAATTTAGTATTTTGAGCTGTTATAATTAAATTAAATAAATTTCTCAATGAATAATATTATCTCTCGAAAGGGCAAAAAAATTAAAGCTTGATTATTTTCACAGGTTTTTATACACAATTACTTGAACAGAGTTATACATATAGTATTGCCGTCATAAATTGTCGGAAATTGATTTAAAATGAATGGAAAAGCTTGTTTAAAAAACCGTTAGAAAACTAATTCAAATAGACATCAAGTAAGCCCTAATAGATATGTTTTTGGCCCTTTCAAAAGAATATACCAAGTGAGAAGTTAAAAAAAAACAGGTAGAATATCTCGAATTTTGCACCTTGAATTTCACTTGGGTCATGACCCAGGAAAATTGTGGAAGCCCCCTGAAATTCATACTATGCAGTCTTTGAAGTCTTCTTTTTAACTTGAGCGAATAAAACCTAAAAATTCTTTACCGATTCTTGAGATACGACAAAAAATTTCCAAGCCGCAAATATCAAATTTCTATCGGCGATTACTGCTGTCGACCGCGAGAATAGTGGTCCCCAAGAAGTTCTCAGATTTTGTTTCTTAACTTCAACTCGTTTTGTTACTTCGGATACTCATGGAAAAAACCGAAACTTACAGAACGTAATCTTTGAAATCATATTTTTAATTTGAACCAATAAAACTTTTGAAACATTTACAGTTTCACAAGATATGACAATAAATGCCCAAGCGTGACTGCGTTGTCAGTCGGCGAGCACCGCAGGCGGAGAGACTCGCTGCTAAAGCTATTGAAATTCGGCTCAGACACGCTTGGACATTTTCATCGTGTCTCGAGAATCCGTGAAAATTTTTTAATTCTTAGAGTAAATCAGAGAGATTTTAGTACAAAATGGTTCTCATCTGCAACAAACTGAAACACTTGAGTATTTTGTTTTAAGGAATTACTTATAACATTTAAATAAAATGATAAATATAATGTATACGTTAATTAAATCTGTCTTCATTAATTCTAATCAACAGAGATAGTTTATTTGAGTAATTTTTCAGAGATGAAAAAATGCGACAGTGGTTTCATATGTAACTAACGAAATTCACTAAAAATCTGAAAGATGAAAATCATTTTAAAAATAATGAAAGCATGCTTTTTAGATCTTAAAAATTTAAACAGCTGTCGGTATTAAGATATTTATGGTGCCAAAAATCAGATCTCTGAAAAAAATAGTTTTTCTGTAATTAATAAAGTAAAAATAATATTACTGATGATGTAATTTCAAATAAAAAACTATATTTCAAATAACAAAATTCAAACTTACAAAAAAATGTAATTTAACTATGTTTCCTTTTAGTTGAACTCTTTCTGACTACGGCTTCTTACCAATGTTTGCAAAATGTTTGATTCTATTAATTGATCACTTATTTTATGGGCAGAACATTATCTATAACTCTACGGTTTTCAATTTTCAATATAAATTTTTTGACTAAAATTATTCAAAAATATAAAACAATATAGTTGCAGAGAATACTTTCCCCCCAAAAATAAGCCATGATACATTAAAATTCCAAAATTAAAAAAAAAAGTTAAGAAGCGATGGCAGAAAAAATTCAATCACAAAACTTTTGTTTAAATAATTAAAGTTTTTCTTTTATAATAAATGACTGATAATATCATTTCCTTTCTTAAAATCATAGGATGCTTTTTTTCTGACACCTGATTTTTAGCAGGACAACTACTATAATTTGTTCTTGCAGAGAATGGCTTCATTTCGATATACAATATCTACAGTCAACGTCAAATTTAGCAGTTACACACATAGCTGTATAATGAATTTTCTGAAGTTTGCAAAACATATATTGCACATGTGACTGAAATGTTTCGAAAATTAGAAAAAAAATCACATAATATATAGCTTCCGAACAGTCAAACACCCTCACAGATATGCAAATGTAATTATTTTTTTTTTAGATACACGCAATAAGTAAGTGTTCTGTTACGTGCTGTATAAAAATACACTATGAAAGTTGTATCAACTTTATTTTTGGCTTTTTCAATTAGTTAGTTTGTCTTTCTTCTAATAAACAAAAGCGTCCATCCCTGAACTGCCGGCAACGATCAAACGCATTTTCTTTTATACCTTCGCGAGCGATCTCCGAACTGCGAATTGAGAGAAAACGATAGTTTGAATTCTTCACATCATCGTACGCGGAAATGTAAGAAGCTATTAGATAGTTTTGCAGGATACTGTATCTACTCAGTCTGCATTAGGACTTAAATGTTTTTTATTACGTGTTACAATATGATAATGGACCAAGAAACTAGAAACGTATAATTGAATAATTTTAATTCTGAATAATGGATTATTTTTCAAACATAGATAATAATAAGATACGGAAATTACAAATCTTATATTCTACTTTCAGCTATATGAATTTTTTAAACCCCCGATACTTCCAAATAGGGAAAAAGAAGTCTAGAAATGAATATTTTGGCTTTCCAATCGTCCCTTTCTAGAACATATTGTTTATTTATTGTATTTATTTATTTTATTCATTATATATTAGGATATATCATTTATATATTTATATTATTTATTGTATATTTTTATTTACTGTGTTTTCAAAATCAGTTAAATACAGATACACATAACCCTTGTGTAGAACTTTCAATTCCCATTAATGAATCATTCTATGACAATTTACCGCAAGCAATATTATTAAACCTGTTCTCCTGTCGCAGTCTATAATTCTCTTATAATAGTAGCTCTTAAATAAAAAGAGAGTACTAGTTATCGACTAAATTGCTCATTAAATACTAACACAAATATTTAATAGTTCTTAAAATATATTTATATCAGAAATTGCTTTTTGACTGGATTTATATTAGGGACATAAAAATTGCAATCCATCTAATTGGAGCTAATAATAGTTTTAGCATGAGCAGTTGTTGTAAAATTAGGTTGGATTATGTCATTAATACGCTTGTTTTATTATTCACGAACTGCTAGCATATATTTCGTATTTAAAAACTGATTAATAACTTTTAAACGAATCATTTAAATAAAAATCATATTATCAATAATACTAAACTCATCATGTTTTATTATTCATGTTCGGTCCTTGAGATAAGGTAATAGAACAATTAACTTAGGGTGAACCAATTATTGAGAAACACAACATAATATTTTTTGTGATGAAATTGACGGTTTTCACCATTTTGTAACCATTGTAAAGAAATTTACAAATCTCAAATGTTACTTTCTGGTTTGTTCTTTAAATCAAAATGGTGCTGCAATAATTTTTATTTCATTTATTAATTATTAATGTAAATAAAACGTCGGATAATTGGGGAGAGATTTGCTCAAAGATATCTATTTCTAAAGGACTCAACTCGAGAAATGGCTACATTAACATTTGTCAATTATAGATCACAAGAGAAGTTCATGGGTTCGTTGTGTTATATGTCAAGATAAAACGTCATAATTATAACGATTAAATTCTTTAGATTATTTACTATTTTAAGGCCTTTCTGATTCGTTGAATTAGATCAATAATTATGTTTATCTCTTTTTCAATACGTAGAAAATTAAAACAAAGTCTTTTCAAACTTTTACATTTCTTATTTATATATCGAATCACCTGTATTCTCTCTTTTAGGAGTTATTTCATGTATTGCGAGTCAGTAATTACACTTTATTATATTATTCTATCCAATAATGAATTAAATTTCTCCCTTATTTGAATTTTTGAGTTAAGTTGTCAATTCGCACCAATTGTGTTTATAGCAGTGGTGTCAGAACGCGGATACCTCTGGCATGTGCAGTAGATATTTATGTGTATTTTTAGGTTACATAACGCCATGTGTCAATCTGAAAATACAGAGGAATCACCGCTGCGCATACCAGAGATATTCGCGTTCTGATATCACTGGTTTATAACATTCGAGCAAATGGTCGACAATTTGTGTTTTTGACACATTGTGTTTTTTCGCAATTTTTGTCTTCTGTTTTCATTTACTGTATAAAAATACGTACCGAAATTAAATTTATATCAATTTTCTGTCCAGAAAAGCGAGTTTTGAAAATTTAATAGTTGACATTTTTATAAGAAATACGATTTCAAAGTTTAAGGTTATCTTGATTCTTCGACAATTGTAGCCTTAACCTTATAATAGTTTTTGGTTATTTGTTATGAATCTGTTTCTCAAACTTTAATTATAAACATATTTTTATTAATGAAATAGAAATTAAATTTTAGGTTAAATATATAATGATATTTCTAAATCAAAATATTATTTCGGACCTGGCCTGTTGCTGCAGGGAATATTCAAGGAAATATTCCGGTATTTGTATAGTGTAGAATTATGTAGATAATAATCTTTGTGATAGTGTTTTTTTTAATTACTTAAAAGTAAATAAAATGTCAGTCCCCATTTAAAGAGCATAAACTCTGAGCATGGGTCAATGCACCAAAGAAGCAAGGGCGATCATATTTGCTTGCATTCTGCAATTCCGTATCGTGGGACGAGGCCAAGGTCGAGGCCGGACTTACGAGAAGATCATCGCACTTTCCGTTCTCCAGCCTGGTAGTAAAAGAGCGTACATTTCTTATTTTCTTTCACAAGAATTACAATTCCACACCAATGTAACAAATGTTGAATACTAGAGATTCTTATTTGATAGATTTAAAATGCTTAAAATAAAAAACGACTATGCCAAACTAAATTATTGCTCACTGTAAGAGGAAAGTATTATTTCAGGGCTAATTTCAGGTATTGAAATAAGATTGAAAAAACAGTCTCAAGTGGTATTAAAATGGGAGTACCAGTAAGAGCTCATATTCGTTCGTTTTACATTGAATATAATAGCATGAAATTATCCTATTCAAACAAAGCAAAAGATGATACCGTAAAAAAACTCTAGTTTTTACAGTGCATGATAACCTATCATAACAATAGGTGGGCATTCACATAAAAAGGTCTTTTATGATAGCCTATCTAAGGTTACGTAATAGGGCTATATATCCGAATAAATTCCCGACATTGAAAATGAAAGATGTACTGTTTAAGTTAAAATACAAGTCACCGGAGAAGTTTTGAAGTTTGGACTTTGAAAAACCATTTTTGGATCAATACTCATCTAAAGTTGGTGAATCGCATAAGCGCACCTACTTTAATTTTCTTCTTAAGCATAAAATATACCTACTTCCAATTGTTGTTAGCAGATGAGTTTAATGCCAATATATGTTTAGATTTATATTTTTGCCAATTCAGTTCATCCTTCACTTAATCCCGAAAATATTCATTTTGACTCTGATTTAGAAAAACGTGAATATCTCTTAAAACTATAAATCGGAATAGAACCTGCCCTTTTGTAAATGAAATGTGTGTATATGTA
>NC_046666.1:84049838-84059585 GCF_010883055.1 Belonocnema kinseyi | reverse complement strand
ATATATGATAATATATAAAAATTGATCGAATTGATCGAGAATGACTTTCAAAAGCGTACAAGAATATGGTAGTAATAACTTGAACGATTCTTGAACAAAACCAAACGTTAATTTTATCAAGACCCTTGTATTATAGTAATACATGATATTTCATTGAGAGATATCCCGTTGAGGCATCGAGTTCATTTACACAACGTCAGATTGCGCAACTCGTAAATACACTCCAGGTAGTTCAATCACAGGATGAGACAAGGACAAGGCCACATTACGAAGTTCATGATATTAAGTGAACGAAATGTACAATTCGGGTTATTTGCTCACCTGGAAATCGATTCAAATTGAAAAAGATGTAAAGTAGTTTCATCCAGAAAAGCGAAATCTAATTAGATACTTTAATGAATTTAAAATTGTATATCTGTATTAATTGTAAACATATTTTTCTCCTTTTGAAACAAAAGCAGATGCTTTAGCCAAAGGAATCATACGATGTATTTCAAGTTTTTCTCTTTTGCATACATCTATGTTCTAATTGTCCTAATCTCAAAGTATCTAAGTATGTACAATAGTAATTTTAATAAGATATTTTTCTTTATACAAGCATGCAAAATACTCGTTTGTCAACTGCTTACTACTAGTGCCACCTAGCGTCGTAAACGGTTATTATGTTAACAGCGTGTTGGGCCACTAAGGTTACAATTGATGTCTGTGGAGTACAAACACCTTCCTATTTCTACAAGACAGCAACTTGAGAATAACTTTCACACGGCCGACTTCATCAAATTGTTCATTGTTTCGTTTTCACTCAAATATGTAAAGACACTTACAAAACTGAACAATTCTACGATTTAAAGAACCCAAAACTGAATTTGAGATTACATTGGTAAGGCTATTGATACGGCTGCATTTATAGATACTTCCTTTAAATCTGGGCAACCAATACAAGACAATATTTAAGAATTTTATACACTTAACATTTAACATTAAAGATTTAACTATTTTGTATCATTTTAATTTGTAGAAGTACATTGAATTAATTGAATTTCAATGTTGATACATTTGAAACTCCAGGAATAAGTACAAAATTTTGAAAAATAAAATTCTAGAGAAAAAATTCATGAACTAGATAACTCTTGGCATTCTCAAATTACTGGCAATACAAAATATCTGACCTTGGAAAATTCCCGACCGTTTATAAAATTACCGAAATTAAAGATTCCCAGCAGAAATTTTCTAACATTATGAAATATTCTACACTATTGAAGTGCACATACTAGAAAATTCCCTAATCTTAACTTACAAGGATTTTTTTCTAACTGAAATAATAATTACTAAAATGATATCTAAAAAAATTCATTCTTGATTAAGGGTATAGAATATAGAATTCCGTACTATTCCTGACCCAGAGTATGAAGTTCTCCATGCCTTCCATCCATAGAAAAAAAACCAATTGTACCGTAATTGTGGTTCAATCTTGCTTCAGCAAATTCACAAAGTTTTGTTGTTTAAAATGGAACGTTATTTATTTCAATGCACATTCATAGTTCGTTGGCTCTAAACTTTCACTAATTTCTAAAACAAAACCCCAACCCCAGATTCATACTAAAACAACTCAGCTCGGTTGAATTACATGCTTGGCATAAATTCGTTTGCTAATCACGCTTGCGAGAAAAGAACATTGTTAACATTTATTTAACTAGTCTCAAAAATTAATTGCAGCATTTTATTTTACTTCTCGGTTTGAGGAAAAAAATTTAAAGAGCTAAGTGACCCACTCACGATAAACCTTTCGTTTGTGTATCAATTGCTAGTGGGTAGAGCTCGTGGTCGAGTTAATTCAGAGGATATGTTATTAGAACAACCTAGTGATGTTCTTTTCCCTGAACTTTAATTTCCTAGCTCGATATACTCAAGGGTTGCCTTAAATAACTCCCACGGTATGCCAATTGTGGTTTCGGAACCAGCAAACACTCCCAACCCATGCAAACGACCTTTAATGATCATCCATGACCGCAGAACAAGTCCGGTTGCTACAGCTTCTTTCAATTTCTCCCATCCATGATCGAGAAAGACAGAGATTCAATTATATTTAACTCATGACGCTCACGTCTTTCAGGCCATCCATTCTTGATAGTCAGGCTACTCTGATTCATCTGATTTCACGTTGAAAGAGTGAAAGAGAGATAATATATATTCAGAGCGAGATCATGCAGCAGGGAGAATGGGAAAGACGGAAAGAAAATGTAAAGGAAGATGGACACGCGAGTTTAATAAAGGCATACTTTGTATGATTTCACATTGAATCGTCCCTTGCTCGAAGAGCATATATCAGCTGAAAAAGGAGAAGCAGCTTTAGCTATTCAATTTCTGCCAACCGTATAAGTATGCTATTATGAAATTGGGTTACAGAATATTTATCATTGTGTTCAGTAAAACCTGCAAAGAAGGTGCCAAAAGGAATGAAATCAAATTCTGCAAACTCTAAGGAAGGCTTTTTTTCTGAGTAGCTCTCTTCCCAAATGTTTTGATAACTACATATAGTGTGTATTATATTTTTTATTTTAACTATTCAAATTATTAACTCAGAATCTGACTTCTATTTTAAAAATGTGTACCCAACTTTTGAATGAATTCTTTCAGGCTTACGATGTTTAAAGCCTAAAATGCCCAATGCATTTTTGTTAAGAGTTGGATTTGTTTAATAGTCCGCATGGGTATGTCCTGGTATATATCATCAGTCACGAACGCATTTTTAAATACATTTGCACATTGAAATATTTTCCCTTTCATATTGCGTATAGCATACTTTAAGTAAAATTTATATTCTCAATAATGACCAAGAAACGTGTTATATATTTGGATCTGGATCAATCTTTGGCAATTTTTTTACACATGATTGCATATATTGCAAATATACTATATACACCGTAAAAAAAGGATTAATTTTTTTGCAGAGCATTTTGCTAAAGCGAACATTTGACGCTCGAGATCATAATGATTCGTCCATTCGGATCAATTTTAGATCAATTTAGCTCAAGATTTAGATCAAATTAAATCAGATTTAGAACAAAATTTAGATAAATTTTTTGGTTCATTTGTCAGAAAAAACGAAGTGGCCGCCAATTCTTGGCACCGGTGTCATAACAGCATAACCTAAAAATGGTGTCAAACCACACGCAAGTGACAACTAAACTAACAGGTGATATTTTATAATATCAGTTTTCGTTATTTTTTTATTTTTTTAACTTTTCAAGTGCACTGGACTATCAGAAGCCATAAAAAGCTTGCATGTGAGCTAAAGTACTCTAAGAACGTCAGCTATCTTGATTTTACTTTATACATGATCCCAAATCAAATCATTATGATCTCAAAAGTCGATCATTCACTCCAGCCATTCAAAATTCCCTTGAATTCAGTATAATTTTTGTTATCAAAATAATGTTGATTTCAGTATCATTTCGAAAACTTTTTTACTGTATGTGTGTGTGTGTGTGTGTGTATGTGCATGATCCCACGCCTCAAGTAAGGCCTGATCAATCCTCATTTCTCATTTGCAACACATTTCTCTTCCTTTTGTTACCTTTGCCACAAACACTCGCACCAGCGTTTCCCGCCGTTGTGAAAGTTTCACGAAAACGATTCACGCTCCCAAGTAGTGCAATATTAGAAGACACCAGTATTTCTTAAATGAGTCTATTCATAATTAAATACCAGTCCGTCAGATGGAAAGTAAAATGTAATTGCATGCAATATCTACAGATGCATGCGCTTTTCAATATCACATTCAAATAAATTATGAGAATGATGTTGATATGGAAAGTTTTTGTGATTGGAGGATTTAATTAAAACTTAAATTAGGTCATTAGTGTAATTTTCTTTTTTACATTCGCTTTAAAGAAAAATGTGTATGCAACCTAAAGTAAGTTGTATGAAGTACAATTACAGTTATTATCAACAATTAACATATTGAGATAAAATATGGAGATTTTAAATTAATTATTGCCAGATTTCGATTTTCGCTTAACAGAATAGCCCAGTTGGAAAATTTTCACAGCAGTCTGGTGCCAAGTCTAGCCGAGGTGCGAACTCAATTGGACTGTGTAGTCTGGCAAATCTGATCTGGCACAATAGTGTAGCTAGTTTTACCCAATTTTGACTTTATTTGGATTGTCTAGTCTGCAAGACGTGTTCTGGCCCATGATTGGCGCTGCTTAATTATTCAAGAATAATAAAAGTTCTAAAATCGGTCTGCAAGGTCTGGTCTGGCCCAATGTTGGCGCTTATCAGCTGTTCAAGAACAAAAATGTTTAAAAGTATTTAAAAGTATTTTGGTCTTAGCTATTAAAAAAATAAGAAAAGTCCAGTCAGAGACTGAAAGGCCTCCAACTAGTGGCTAATTAGCCAATTACTAGTAGTTGAACAGCCAATAACTAATGGCTGATCATACGCTCTGATTTGGAGGTAAGCAGGAAAAATATTATACTTTTGGCTATGCCAGGCAGGACCATCTGGTCAGCGTTAAGACTGGAAACTAAAAGGTCTAGCCTGGACCGGGCTAGCGCCAGGAGATTTTTCCACACGGAAGGAAGTGGAACGGTACGACTGGCAGTTTTTGTGGGGTTTAGCAGTTATTTTGGGGTATAATTTTCGGAGGGGGGCGGAGCTGGCAAGAAGAGCCTTGGCCTGGAAAGGCGTTCCTAGCGCGGTTTGACCTGTCCTATTTCACAGAACATTTTCTTTTTGCAGAACACTTTCCTTTCGACTAATTGATTGTCATACTGTTACAGAAATGAGCTTTAATTAAAAAAAAAAAAAAACGATGTAGAATCATGATAGTCGCAATCCCCTGGGGCTTTCTCACAAGTGAGAAAGATTTTGTGCCATTGTCACTGCACTTGTCTTGCTGATCATGTGATCACGAAAGCCGGATGTCACCCGTTGCCTCACCCGTATAATGACATAATAATTTGAATGGCATTATATTCCCGCGTCATTCGTGTTTTATGTCGCTTGTCATAATGGGCTCTCGTTCGGCGCGAAGGCGTTTCCGCTCGTCGATTTCTCTGCAAATAAGTACATGTGCATATTCCTTAATAATCAAGACTGGCAAATCAAAAATCCAGACAATTGCGGCACTCGGATTTCCTCGACTTGGTTAACGAATATTCAAACAGAGTAACATCATCACTATCCCAAAAGCGACAATAGAATCTTTAAGGCAAACTAAATGCTACTATTCCAGTTAACAACAATTTCCCAAAATTCCATTTGAGTTATAAAAGCAATTATAAAAGTTTAGGGTAACCTGAATACTTATCTTTACGTGAAGAGATCAGTTTCTCTCTACACCTGAATTAGTAAAAATGCACTATTTTACTTTAATGATTATAATTATTTTATTTATTTATTTTAAAAGAGACTTTTATCTTTTTAATAAATTTTAAGATATAAAATGATCTAGATTGTTGGCAGAAAAGTGAATGTAACGTAAAATGTTGTGCGAAGATGATAGTTGCTCCTTACATTCGATTTAGTTCAAATGAGTCACTAATTTATTTTAGTGACAGTTTCTTCTAATAATTAGTGTTATATTGTTTATTATATTATTATTTACGTTTGGAAAAGTAGCACAAAAAACTTTAAGTGGTCATTATTTAATTATTTATTCTTAATTTGAAAAAAACACTACAATTTTCCGTACAATTTGTAATACCAACTTTGCAGAATTAGCTCATTGACTTTACTGAATTGAATTCTGCATTTATTATGAGCTAACATTAATAATAACATAAGATTTAGTCAACGCTATTAATAACACAAGATTTATTCTACATTGTTCTTCTACGAGAAAAAGTCGCTTCGATCGAAAAGAAACTTGTATTCACATATACACTAGGAATCGACGTTGTGTCACTTAGATTACAGATCGAAAGCATGGCAAAGGTGGGCTATTTGATAAATCATGCAAAAAATCGCGAACAATGCGAAAATGACATCGTAATCGGTCGTAGAAAGTACAAATGTGCAACCTGTGGTTCAATTGTCGCTTTTATCTCACAGTAGAAAGTCCATCTGGTCGCCATTTGAAATGTACTAAGTACCTCTGTCGAGATGACGAATGAAAAACAATGCATCTCTTATCTAACCTCCATACGGCTTGCCGAACAATCACACGAGGAATCGCGACTTTTACTTTTACCATCAAAAAGTTTGCTCTCGATGACAAAATCTGCAAATTATCTTTTTCTATGGGACTGTTACTGCGTCAGGTTATCATCGTGTCACATCCTTTGTGACTAAATTTGATTCTGTTATCAATTTCATATTTGCATCGTGAGAGAAGATTTTACGTCTGATTACATTTTTTCTTCGTTTTGATTATTAAATCAGCTTTCTTTATTCAAATATGCCGACTTTGCACACATCGAAATGTTTTACTATATTTTTAGTGTAGCCTACCGAAAAAAATATGAATATAATCTAAACAAGAGAAAAATATGGTTAAAAATTTAAACAACGAAAACATCCATTCAAATTGAAATAACATGATATTAAAGTTGACAAGGACTCTCAAATGTTCAAGTCAATGGGCATTTGGTGCCAAAACAAAAAATTTTATAAAGAAGTTATGCCAAGTTATTCCAAAATTCTTCTAGATTAACGTATATTTACGAAGTCTGTGATAGTTATAAAATACTGTATTACCATTAAGATACTTTTAAAAAGTTCCTGCCAATAACTTTCACGAAAACTGCTTTTAAGCACCATATATTCCGTAATTCTCACTTTTAAAGTCGAGGTGAACAAAATGATCAAAAATGCAAATTTTGTATTTGAGAATCGATGATACCCAACCTGTGATTGGTGAAAAATCCGACCCTTTGCTCGACACTGAGGCACCATAATCGATATCGTAAGAACAATACAAACTTCAGCATTGAGTTAAAAATATTAAATAAATTGGAGAAAAATATTCTATTCATGTGTGTGTATTTGTGTGAAATGCGAATTTTATCAATTATACGATACATTTATTGGAAAAGTCATATATGAATTTAGAAACAACCTAAGTGGAACCTTATTCAGAATTCTAATGGTATCCCAATAAGATTTTTTTGAACATAGGGCCTTTCAAGTAATACGCGATGCTGGAGAGTTAGCTGCAATAATTTTGATTCCATTTATAAACTATCCTAACGATCTCTCTAGGATAAAAAAAAGAGTCAACATGTCAGTTTTCAATTTCAGACTTGGAGGAACATCTTTCCGAGAAAAAGTAATTTAAGGTTACGATACTCGCTCAGACGCACACATTCTGAATTTTTGAATGAAAAATAACTTATTTGTTAATTAAAAATTTTGTATTCATCAATTTTAATTTTATTTCTGATTAGAAAAAGGTTCGTATTGAGAAAGGTTTACGCCGACGATCTGAGCCAAGCCAAGGCTCGTCTTGAGACACGTAAACGTCGTCTTAGCCAAGACAAGGCTAGACTTGAGACAAATAAACGCTATCTTACCTGTCGTGTCCATAAAATTCAGACGAAGGCCTTATGTCTCAACTCAGATTTAAGACACAGCCAGACTTCGATGTCTTGGAGACGAACTCAAGACATCGCCAAGTCGAACTGATTTCGAAGCATTTTTACTCGGGATAGAACGACTTTTTAAATCAAATACACAACGGATACTGCGCAATTTATATTGCAAATGGCTTGCCGTGAAATTCTCTTGTCTTGTGATATGTATTAGTTAAAGAAACTACTAAATAATTCACAGAAGATGACAGAATTCAATGGTAATCCATTAACAATGTAAATTGTAATGATTCCTTTGTGGTTAGATGAACTATACAATTTTTTGTTGAATCAAGCAAAATCTTTTTTTCGATCAGCGAAAACACTTATTTCAAATAACTGAAACAATCTCTTGTATTGAGCAAAATATTTGCTTCAATTGGCCAACATTTTTACTGGTATCAATCAAAATATGTGATATAATGAACCAACTTTTATTAACCAACAAATCTTATTGGATTAACTGAATATTTTGTTGTAAATATAAGAACCATACTCTAGGGTTCGTTTAACCAAATCTTTTTTAGAGTGTGCCCTTCTTCTTGCTTTCGGGACATGTGTATGAAGCCTTATTAATTTCAAAATCTTGATGATAGCCTCAGTTTCAACTTTATACATGATATTTTAATTATTTACTAACCAAATATATTGAGTATATACGTTAAATTCTTATAAAGTCGAAATGTGTAAAGACCGATTAAATTTCTTAATGATGAAATATATATGACAGTATGAACAATGTTCAGTTACTTAAAAATACTGAAATCAATTCTTAAAATTAAAATTATTTAGTTGCAACTTATAGCAATACGACTTTCGGAGATAACGAATTGAGCTCATCTAGATTTTGTACCAGATTCAAAATGCTTCTCTGAAATTAATGATCATTACCGCCTAATCAGGATTTTTAAAGAAACCAATTGACGACGACACTCATTCAACCCATTCTTTTCGTCCAATGTCTGACGCTTACTAACAAAAATTGCGCATAACTCCTAAACGCGATCAACAACTTAGTCAGTTTACAAATGGATGTCAACATTTATTTACATGACCATCTAAAGATTATTTCCTGATTTGCGTAAATAAAATACTTAGTATTATAAGCATGTTAACTCAACACATGCATATTTTAAGCTGTAAAGGCATGTGTTTAAAATAAACTATAAGAAACATACAAAGAAATAAGAATCCGAAATTTTAGAAAATTATCGAAACGGTATGAAAAAGTCTCCCTCTTTGTTTAAAAAAAAATTATGAAAAATCGCGATTTCTCGCTGCTCATGCCAGACGCAACGCAACTCCGGAAAAGTGAAGCGAAAATTATAAGGATTTCGTAGAATGAACACGCTAATTAGGTAATTATAGTGATTAGAAAAAATTATAAAGCGTGCGTGAGTAAGTGGATGTTTTATGAAGATTATGCATTCTGTATTTATAAAGAGAATAGAATTCCCGCCTACTGAAACTTGTCGATTTTCTCATAATGAAGACATTTTATATTGTAAAGAAAGAAATTTTTATCAAAGAAATCTTCAACATAAGCATTATATAACTAAAATAATATACGACAAAACTTTTACATGACATTTGTAACAATATAATTAACAACCCACGGATTATTTTAAATGGTTCACTCGAAAAAAAATGTTTTATTTATCAGAAAAATATTGTTTTACCATAAAATAAGATTTTCTTGAGTACAAAAAACTTGGAGATGCGAAATTGAATCATTAATTTAGTTTACATAAAGTAACTGAAAATAAGGAATGCGGAAAGGTGTGAAAAGCCGAGAAACATTGACACAGTTATAATCGCTTAAAAGAGCGTTTAAGCTTGACGTATAAAAACATTGCTAAAGTAATTCCATCGCTTCTATAACGCAATTCTGATTCAAATATAAATTATTGGACACTAAGAAACGATTTAAACTTCTCTTTCCAGAAGAGATTTTAAAGCGATTTTAAACCCGACTTAATAAAATCAGAATGCAGAGTAGTCATTAATAATTTTTGGTTTGATATAGTTGTTGCCGAAATTTCATTTTATTCATCTTTTGAAAGTCGAAACTTGCACTCCGACCTTGTATTTGCTGCAATTAGTACACATACACGAGACGGTATAATTATACTCATCCGCATTTTATGCGTTAATAGCAAATCATATAAATGAT
>NC_046666.1:84045285-84049738 GCF_010883055.1 Belonocnema kinseyi | reverse complement strand
AAAAGTAAGCCACTCTTGTAATAAATTCAACTTGGTATTTCGAAGTTGTACTAATGCAACTGCAGACACAAAAGAGAAAGTCACATAGATTTTGGCAAGAAATTTTATAGAACGCATTAAATTCTATTCGGAACTTTCATATTATAGTATTTCGTGGGAGTAAACTTTAAAAGAATAATAAGATACTTATTGCTTCTAAAAATATACGTTTTTAAGGTTATTTTAAGATTGAAATAGAATTACATTAACTAAACAATTATAAATTCAGTTTTTTGAAGCTTGGAAATACCTTTCAATATCTTAAAACATTTCATTTATGAACTCTCTGCAATTAAAATAAAATTTTTCGAGATCTTCTAATTGAACTGTTTAAACTATGGACGTTTAAATTTTAAAATATTATTTTTTACATAATTTCAAGTACTGTTACATTTTTAAAGGTTCTAAATTAAAAATTATTCAACTTCAAACGATTTAAAATTTATTTTTAAATTTTCAATATGTTAATCCTCCAAAATTGTGAGGATTTAATATTTATAATATTTTGATATAATATTGCGCATTCAGTCCGCAGAACTCGCAGTGCAATTTTGCTTCGCATTTATAAAAGATATTCTAGTAGATGAAAGCAAAGTAAATGTAAAAGGAATTCTTATTTTTGTATTCCATCTATTATATATAGTGAATGAGTTAGAAAGAAAATTTGGTTTACAATGCAATACCACTCGGGTTGCCTCACATTGCGAGCCCAAGTACTTAGGAATTACATTTTCTAAGCTCAAAAGAAAATTTAACAGAAAATATTTTATTTTATATACTGTTATCAAAAATTGTGTCCAAATCCACTTTTTTCTCTTTTCTGTACACAAGATATGTATTAAAGACTTGACGACAGCATATCATTATTTTCTGTCAATAAAGTATGAAATTAAGCATCATAAAATGTATAATGCGCCATTTATTAATACATAAAACATTTGTACAAATATATCTACAATTTACTTGCTAATACTCCATATACGTAGACTGAAGGATTAAGTAATTTATAAATTTTCTACACATTTTTGCACAAATTACGTCGTTTACGAACATTGCAAGAAATCAAACGTTCGTCAATCTTGTTAATAAAACACCTTTCTCTACCTTTTTACAAGTCAATCGAATGTGAATTACGGGTGGTTCACACCAACTGGTTGACTAGGGAAAGTGAATTCTACGTTAAAGTATAATAAGTACCAATAAAGGCTCGGGACTAAATTACATAGGCGCGAATGTACCATTGATTAAGATTAAATTGGGCTAATCGATCTGCGAGTGCATGTAGTAGTGTTTTACTTTATGAGAAAACTTATAACACAAGAAAATGCTTGTTACGAATTTCGTCGAAAAAATTATGAGACCCAAAAATATATGTCCCTGAAATACGACGAAGGATGGACTTTTCAGCCCGGGGATACGAAAAATCCTTACAAAATAACGAGCATATTATCTTTCCGCGATTTGAAATTTTGCTATCATAAAAATCTTAAGGACGTTATAGATGTACCGTCCAGTTCAAAATTCGTAATTTTAATTCGATTTTAATTTACAAAATTTTATTGTATTTCATAAAAGATTTTTATAATTCTATTTGTCATGTTTTTACTACTATTGTGTAGCTATTCGTTTGACTCGAAAAATTATTAACTACATATAATTATACGTATTAGTTCTACATAGAATAATTTTCACAAAAATGCAACGAACGTGGAATATGGACGGCTCCATATCTACATAGTCTCATATAGGTCCATCTCTTTTGCCAAACATCAGCTTTTGAGACAATATTATGATCGCTTTTTTATACTTTCTTGTGCATATTCATCTACAATTAAGCCGCCGGATAGTAAGAAACCCACATACATTTTTGAATGGGAAACTTGAACGTCGCTCAAGCCCAATCGATCAACAGCCTCCCGACTTTCAGCTGAAATATTTAACGTGGAGTTATACCACCCGGAGGTTAAATTGGTTTCAAAGATCCTTATAAATTCCAAAACAATTTTCTTCTTATATATCTATTTGTCGGTTCAACAACTCTAATATATGAATTATTTTTTATCTTGACTAGAAAGTGGATGTAATATTATATAGTTTTCAAATAATCAATACTGACAACACCAGAAAAAACCTCATTTCAAAACAACGTGATTACATAGTACACCGCAGTGGAACACAAGCCACTTACTATACTACTTTTGCCTACACAGGATGTAAAAAGATCTATTCTGCAAGGCAGGCATTCATAAACTTTTCTATCGAGGATGTGAATATTTTAAAATATTTGTTGTAAGTCGATCCCCGCTAACTCCTTCGTCTGTCGTTCTTCCAATTTTAACAAATTTAGAAGCGTAATACATAATTAATGCAAGAAAAATATTGTATTATATTTTCAGTTCTTATCAGGGCCTATAATGAAAACATATGTAATGTAACAGCATCCGACTTGAACGTATTTATTTTGAACATTGGGTTCGAAAACCTATAATATTTGGTTTGAATATTTTCGTAACTTTTTACACTAGTACATACATGAAGTGCTGATTTTATTTTCCTGTCACTATTTTGTATGGAAAGTTATGTGCTTGTGTCAAAAAACTTTTCAAACATTTATTTCCTGTTTAAGTAATTAGTTTTGACAAAAAAAAAACTTTACGAAACACATCTACTAACCCACAAGTTATTTCAGTTTTATGATTATTTTTGCTATATTATATTTATTGTTTCCGATATTTTATGTGCTTTTACTACATTTTTAAAAAACACAATATGTATATGCATTTAAGAAAAGTACCTTCCGGGTGACAGACATTAATTCTTGTCTACATCAAATAATCTATTTGGTGTTTTGGATCGAAAGAAGCATGCACAACGGTACGGAAAGCTACTTCTTTGCACTGGTCATAAATTGGATACTTTCCGCACGCTACGCATGGATCTAAAATTAGACTTTTTTCAACTTTTTGTGAAACTTTGGCACCGAAAAACAGTTTTTGTAACTACTGTTATTAGGTTTATTTCTTTATACCCTTTCCATGTAAATTTTACCAGAAGCTACTCGTGTTACAATTTTGTGTTCTTCAAGGCATACAATAAACTGAACTATTATGAATTAGTTTTAAAATATTTAAAATATAAGGAATAAATCTTTGGATATTAGCACTACAATTTTTTTCTGTTTTTGCAGATGTTTCCACAGGAACCGCAGATCAAACGGCGTCCTCGTCATTCTGGAGTCCAGCAATCAAAACCGGAAATTTATTTCCCCAAAATGACCCAAGTTTCTTCTCATCCGCACAAGGCCTAGTACAAACACACTCAGCGTCGGGAGTTTTCCAAAGTGGATTTGGAGGCATCGACAACTTGGGAAGTCGTGGTGTCACTGTGAGGCCACCCAGAACAAGACCTCTTGATTATAGTGAAAGAGCTACAGCAGAACTTCGGAGGAATCCGTCATTGTCGGCCCCAGATGAGTGTGCCCGTGCCTGTAGAGAGGGAGAACCACCTAGGATATGTTACTACCACTTCACTTTGGAGATGTACACTGTACTTGGAGCGTAAGTAACCTCAACAATTTTCTAAAATTATAAGAAGTATATGGTTGTAAAAGTAACCGAATTCTAGAGAACGTTCCTGGGCCAAAAATAACAATAAATATTTTATCACATTCTTCATCATAGATCAGGAGTTATTTATTTTTTGTAACACTTGATCTAGTCATACTTTTATCAAACTGGATATCTTAAAACAATGTTCTCTGCTAAAATAAACAATATAGCAATCTGATCCTTTTAAATAATTTTGTACCTCAACGATAGAAATTGATAGGGAACATTTATCATATCCTTTCACTTATTTTTATTTTTCTATTCTATTGTCAAGATAATTTTAACCCTCTCTTTTGCAATACTCTCTTTTCCACCGAGAAAAAATAAATCTGGGCGGAAACGGGTACCAGATACCATAGAACCAATATTGTCAGCGTGAGCTGGACATCTATCGATTCGAAAATGAAACTTCGGTGGTTCAATTCTTTTGGGACCAGCTTGATTCGGCTAGCGAACGCACGTAGTACCAGTGTCCTGACAACATTGATTCTGCGGATGTGGGATGAGAGTCATTCCACGCGGAGAACGCGTGCCGTTCGATGTTGGAATACCAACAGTTCAGTAACACAGCCCCCGATGCTTTAGCACATCGTGTCACGCTTCTTCCCAACCGCCGATATACCAGCAGCATTCCCCGCGTGGGATTACTTTGGTCCCACACAGTGATCACAGATCTGAAACGACATGCGGTCCAATACTATGATAGGGCTATGTCCGTGTGAATATAGTAGAAGACGCTGTAAATGACTGAGTTGCGCGCGCAACCCATTTCTCCTCTTCTGAATTTGAAAACTCGAAGATGCACG
>NC_046666.1:84044096-84045185 GCF_010883055.1 Belonocnema kinseyi | reverse complement strand
GGCGCATACTTTGAATAAAATATTTGTTATCATTCTCTTGAAATAAATGTGTTTTTTTCTTGAAAAAATACCGGTTTCATATGTATACACCTGGTATGTATCGACTGAGATGTGAGAAGCAGCCAAACATCGCTGTCTTGGAGGCGAACTCAAGACAACACGAAATCGAACTCAAGTCGAAGCATTTATTCGGCTTGCTGCTCGTGTGGATTGCAATATTTGCCTTTAACTCTTGGCTCCAGTTTTCGGCTCATGCTGTAAGATTAAGAATCGCTGGCGATTGCCTATTATGCGCCCTTGTATCACAGATAGCTATTTTAACGCAGGAATAGAAAAAGATTGTCCTTGACAGACGAGTGATAGTCAGCAATTTGCAACAAAGGATTAATAAAGATATTCGGATAATTATTTAAAAGAAATGGAAAAAGGTTGCCGTGGATGAGCGAAGACATGTAGAGAAAAATAAATGGGGATTTAGAAGGATATGAGCAAACGAATCGATAGTAAAGGATTGATGTGGTAATACGAGGGATAGTCTTTTATAGGCGGACAAAAATCTGGGTAGAGGCGGGTACCAGATACCATAGAACCAATATTGCCCGCGTGGATTGGGCACCTCTCAGTTCGAAAATGGACTTCGGTGGTTCAATTCTCTTGGGACCGGCTTCATTTGGCTAGCGAAGGCAAGACGCACCAGTGGCCTGACAACATTGATTCTGTGGATGTGGGACCAGTGATCCCAGATCTGAAACGAGATGCGGTCCAATACTATGACAGGGCTATGTCCGTGTGAATATAGTAGGAGACGCTGTAAATGATTGAGTTGCGCGCGCAACCCATTTCTCCTCTTCTGAATTTGAAAACTCGAAGATGCACGATTGCCGGTCGGAGCACTTCGTCGATTCTATTTATATATCTATCTGTTAATAGCTAACTGCTTTGAAACAAATTCAGGAGATTGGGATTTTAATATTTCCAGATTTCGTTGCGGACGATTCTCATGATTTGAATAGATTGCGCGCCTCTTGATATTCGTATATTTTGAGGTTATGTTATTTCACGTATAAAAAATAAATTATATAAATATTA